>NW_015150716.1:454266-472094 GCF_000732505.1 Cyprinodon variegatus | reverse complement strand
AGTGAAAAAACAATCATATGCAAATTATGCATATTAAACATATAAAATACAGTTTACGTCTGCATTCTGCTTTTTGAGTGTTTTACACTTATTTTTAGCCAGATAGTTTAAACTCTGTCTTACTGATCAGAGCGGGATTGTAAACAGCAATGGTAAAATATTATCCTTTATCTTTAATTGGATTAGTCTGGATTTTACCTGGGTAATTTTAATACTTGATTTAGACAAGAGGAGACCAAAGTTTTGGTCAAGGGGTCGCAAAAAAAGTACTAGCAGGGCCCCAAATTATAGTATTTCAATTAAAATTATTATTTTAATGTTAATATTTTCGTAACATTAATAATTTAATAAACGTAAAAATGATAGCCATCTTAATGGCTTTTTTTTAACCACTTCATTCATTATTTATTTCAATTAAAGAAGTAAAACTGTAAAATTGTTGAAAAAGAGGGATTTCTAAACCATTTTCTTATTTAAAGAATTTAAATTTATTTGAGCCTGGAAAATACAAGAGAAAGTGTAGCTTTCTCAGCAATACAAATAGCATACGGGTTACGCTTATTTGTAAAAATGGTTTCCATACTAGGTACATAAATAAATAAAAAGTAAATCTTAGATCACCAAGAATAAGAGTCATTGGATAGATGTGGTCCAATTTACAGTACAGAAAAAGGAAATAAAGTTTAAAAGATAAATAATTTATGTAACCGCAACATTTTCAGTTGTAAGATTCTAAAATGAAAACACTTATGAACAACCCTGCACCTGCATTAACCACTTTTATTGGCAGTCCAAATAGTGCCTTTTTTATTTTAGCAGCAGACCATAGACGAACTGATGCAAACCTGATGCAAACCAATCATACAGGAATAATTTGGGATTGGTTTTAAGTCTTCTGCAGCTTCTTTTATTATTTATTTTTGTAGAGTATAACTTCTTCTGAAAACTTTGTATCTTCACAGTTAATTTCTGTGATCTCTATGTTTGATGATGCGGATGGTGTGTTTACAGAGATTTAGGCCAAAAAGTGGGAATTTAGTCTCCCATGTCTAGAGCACCTCCTTCTGGATGTCTAATGTTTTCCATACATCATTTGCTACATAGATAAGATAACCTTTTATGGTTTTACTTGAGCAATTTAGAAATCTTACCAGTCTTACATGAAAAAATCTGTAGTGAACAAATAATAGTTGTCCTGTCAAAACATTATCTGATTGGAAACATCTCTTCGGCTCCTTTCGATTGGCCATAGCACCCTTGGCGATTTTTCTGACCAGTCCTTTATTTATATAGCCCTTCAGTTTAAGTGGGTCACCATGTCTAAGTAGGTTTAAAGTGGGTTAGTTGTGCAATTCTTGATGCATTTTGATTACGAATTTAACTGTCCTCCATGAAGTGTTTTAACATGTTCCTGGTTTGAAGTTCTCTATATCTTTATTCCTGATCTCAAAGATAAGTTTCTTGGTTTCCTTGATGTTTTTTTTGAAAAATCTTTACTTTTACAACAGAAGTTGGATTCATACTGAAGTCTGTAGTTTTAACACTGAAATGTCAAGATGTGTACGTAAGTACTTCTACAATACACTGAATGAACCCTGTTAATTAAACAGCCATTAACCAAGGCCCTGGAAGACCAAAAGCATACAAGATAGCTTCAGCAACTCTTAAATGAGTCCTCTGAGCTTTGCTAATCATTGGCCTTGCTGTCAGCTCCAAAGCATTAAGGGAGAGACGATTGAGCAGAGGGCCGAGTCCAATATCACCTACTCTCTTGCTGGGATGAATCATAATGCATAAACATAGCAGGTAAGGCAGAGGACATCCTGACCTGAAACAGGACAAGAGGCTAAAAAAGAACACAAAGATGGTTACTTGCCCTACTATCAGCAGAGGAGTCTTTGGACTGAAAGTGAGAAGGTAATCTCATGCAAAGTTTCAGAGTAACAGCCCTTTCAAGCTGAGGACAGTGAGGATATTAGGAAGGTAAAGAGGCCTTTTGAGTGCCAAGCTATCTTGCACTGGCACTTAATCAAAGGGATTAAGGTCTGGGAAGCAAACCTCACAGGTTATGCTCCAGGAAGCATACCAAGTAGTTATCAAAAACACAAAAGTTCAAAGCAACTCTATTTTCCTATACTAGAAGTGTTTTGGCCAGAGCCTTCAGGCTTGTCTCTAGGTTAATGATTTCTGTAGGAAGGAAAGTTAGTGTGGTTGTGAGGCTGCTGCTTTTGTTTCAGACATTACAGCTGAACATGGGTTTATTGGTCATAATCTGAACCAAGTTCTGTCCTCGGAAAATCTGATACAACAAACAACTATCACCCAAGGGAGGTTGAAGTATTTGTTACAATTAGTTTAAGACATCAGAACAGCAGAGAGCCGGGCAATCTGTTACTTTTCTGTTTACAGTAGGACGGCAGGATAGTAGCAGCACAAAACAAAATGGGAAACTACTCTATAACAGCATCCAGGACTTTGGCCAAGCTATCTAAACACATATGCAATGTATAAGTGGTAAGTATGAAGATTTCCTTTGACATTTGTAATTAGACAAGCATAAGGCCTTTGGTTTGAAGTATAATTTGAAGAGTTTGAAAGGGAAGGCATGTGACAAATCCCATGACTCCTCAAAAGTCGCAGTGGTTTTTGCAAAACGCCGTAGTGCTTTACAGCAGCCAAGCGAAGCTCAACCAGAATGAGGATGGCATGCTCCGCAAAATACTTAGTGGGTTCGGTGGTTAGGGGCTCAATTAGGACTGGGGCCTCTCATGCTGATGACACGTGCCGTCACGCTAGTGTAAGTAGCTTAAAAACAAAACAGATGAAAACAAATGGAAAAGAAGCAATTAGCTTTGATTGTTTAAAATAAGCCTGGTGCCAACATTTCTGGGACTGCAAACTAATGCATGTAGAACCTCTTATTCATGTCCAGATTATACTATGTCAGTAAAATCACTTTCCAAAGTCTTGCACCACTTAGGCAAATATCTATATACATACATCCAATATCTTTTAAAAGTATAGCCAAGACTTAAGTGCAACTGTTTAGCTCAACCATAACTCAACATAAAATCATCTTTTGACATTTTTAGCCCAGGCAGACCTTGTTAGGATAAAATCAGCCTGGACGCATATTTGCCGTGTTCATTACCGAATCCTCTGACTTGCCAGGATTCTGGTGTGGCTTCAATAGACAACCCCATCTGTCTGATGTTAGGACTATTGGAAACAGATGGACCTTCGATTGTATTTTTCTTCAAATTGCAAAATAGCTACTTGGAAAAGAAGCTAAGATAACATACAAACAAGAGCAACTATGATAACAACTGAGTCTGGAATGGAATGAGTACAGTGATAGATCAAAAACATAAGGCTTACAAATTTAACTGCCCTTTGAAAAGGGATCAAACCCCCAAAAACACACACACACAAACTCACGGTACAGGTCCAGTATTGATTTACTCTGCAACTTTGTTTCTCTCTCCTCATGCAAGGAAGTCTGGGCGAACAGTAATCACCATATTTTTCCAAAGCATGTAAAACTGATATTTTGCTTCTTGTCCATCAGAGAAATGGAGGAGAAAAAAAATTAAGATAATGGAGGAAATGTTGAAGTGGGTATTTGGAAAGAAATAAATAGAAACCAAACATGAACTATAATGGATAACTACATTATAGAGGCCAACTCCTAGCAGAAACTTTGAACTAAAATCTTTTATTGAATTTTAGATTCTATAAATATGCTGCCCAAAATGAATTAAGCAATTGGACAACCATTAGATAACCCCAAAAACAGGACGGTTTTACAGGTGGAGGCCACAGACATTTTATTCTGACCTTATGTTTTTTTTTTGTACTATTTTAGTCCTGATCACTACTGACAGCATGGGGCAATACTTGGACTCTACAGAGGTTGTACATGTATTCCGAATCCACTATGATGGCACATCAATATGACCTATTACCAAAAGTTTTGCTTTGTCTTTAGCACAGTCTTAACCACATTGGGGTAAATCCAGGAGACATGCAGTCACTCTGGGAGATTAAGTCAGGGCTTTAAGGGTTAATCAATCAACAGCAAAGGCCTCAGCTCCCCTCAGCAAGGAAGATCAGGATGAGTGAGAGACTTCCAGCTGGCCACTGCTGGTAATGTCTCTGACCAAACTGTTAGAAACAGAATTCATGAGGATAGCATTAAGGTATGGTATCATCTTGTGGGCTGGGTGGTCCTTGCAATGTAGTGCTTGTCACACAATTGCCAGATAACAAAGGAAATGGTTGGTTCAACACTGGCATCCCATTTTTTTAACAGATGAGAACAGGTTAATTCTGAGTGGGACCGATTTACCAGAGACTGAAGAAGCTATGCGACACTATGCTGCCTTCAATACTGTTCGCCATGTTCGGTGTGGCAGTGGGTCAGTTTTGGAGGGAAACACTGACTTTCCATGCCGTGACACTGTCAGGCATGCAAACAAGTACAGTATGTAGGGGCCATAGGAATTATTAAGTATCATTTTGGTTGTCTACAGCAGTGATTCCCAACAGTGTGTACTCATAGCCCTGGTGATCTGCGAGTGCATTGCAAGGGGGACATTAAAAATATTTTTATTTCTCATGTAAAATAATAAAATAGGGCTGGCATCTGTTCTAATTTGTGAAGACCCAACTAAAGAATTAAACAAGATTCCTTACTAATTTCCGAGCAACACATTTATGTTTGTTTTGTTTTTTTATTTGAGTTGGAAAGAATAACTTGCCTTTTTTAAATTAAATGCTCCAGTTTAAAAGATGAAATAAAATACTTAATTTTCTTTTATCAACAATTCCACTTTTGGGCAGTCAGCAGTATTTTTCAATAAGGGGGTACTCATGGTAAGACAAAATGCCCTAAGGGGTACACTAGTCAAAAAAAGGTTGGCAACCACTGGTCTACAGCATAATATTCAACACTGGTCCTCAACATACACTGCCCTGTATTGGATGTTCTCCAGCTTCAAAACACGTGACATCAATTGATAGCAGATTACAGACTTTGATTAACTGCAAGCCTCTGAATCTGCTGTGCTGAAGCAGAGAAACATCTAAAGAATACAGGGAAGACCAAGATTGAAAAACACTCTGTAATAAAAAAAAAAAAAGAAAAATAGAAAAACACTCATTTTATCAAATTAGACCTCGCTGCAAAAATAATTATAATACAGTTAGTGATATATGTTTTAGTTACACCTTCTACCACTATGGGCTAATAATTTTTATAGAATTTGGCATATTTTTGTTGATAGCATTTCTAATTGATATGTTGCATGATTGCACAAGGTTACTTTTTGTCAGTATTAAATAATATTAGAGTGTTGGTTATGCTGACTTCTGTAAGATTTCTTTTTAAACAGTTCTGCCCCCTTACTGCTTTTCCACTTGATTTAAAACAGTAAAACAAAAGCATTGTTTCTTTTTCTGTAACTACTGCCAGCAAAGCAGTATATCTGCACAGCCCCCCTACCCTGTTAAACCCTACAATTTCCAGCCACAAAATGGAAAGAACAGATAAACAGCCGCCTTTTTCCTTTCTTTTTTTTTTTAAATATTTCAGTCCACATCACATCAAGGTATAAACAGCAAGCCTGAAGCACATCTCCCGTACTTTTTCAAAGTAAGTCCTGCTGTTCCATTTCAAATACCTAAGGGTTATGGGTCATAATGCACTTTCCAGCTTCTAAACATTTTATTCAGGCATCCAGGCATCTAACTGTAAATAGGGGGTAGATTTGACATCAAAAATCTCTATTCCCCACATTGGCCCTTCCGTCTGTTCTCAGTGGAAGTGTGCTTTTGGGTAACAAAGTAATAGATTCTCTTCTTTTTCTCCCAGCCTCAGAATACTAAGTAGCAATATAATTGAGGCATGCGTTGAATATACTGTAGCTGTTTTGGTGTCGCAATGCATTAAGGAAGGACGGAGGTAGGTATAAAATCAATCAACTTGGCAAAATGACCAAGACCTAAAGATAACATAAACTCAATATATGTCAGGAAATTAAATTAGAGATGGCTGATTTTATGACTCAAAGCTCCCAAGCCATTAAAGGGGTAATAAATGTGTTATAAAGCTCTTACAAGCCCCTCAGGCCATTGGGGCTGAGTTGCAGAGCTGTTTATGAGATTGTTTATTACAGGCTCAGCTTATCTTCATTTACCACAAAATAGTTGGCTAAAACAAACTCTATAAATAGCTGCCTCCCTGGTCAAATGTCAGGCTAAAACAGAAATATTGACCTCTATATCATGAAGCAAATGCAAGCATCGAGCTGCAAGGTGGAAGAGAGAAGGCAAGCAGAGGGAAAAGAGGTAAAAAAAAAAAGAGGGCAGGGTGACAAGCAGGTGGCTTCATATTTACCACTATCCACCACATACTGTATGTCTGGTCCTCTGCAGAGCTGACAGCCAGGGACACAATGTGTTGACCTGGGAGCCTGTTAAAGACTTGCAAGAGGATAAATATAGAACACCAGGACAGGATAGGTGTCTTAAATGACATATCTAATGATGCTCATCCTCTGCAGTCTATTTTCACAGAGCAAAATATGGCTTATGGGAACACAACTGTGATGCAAGGGGAAAGCCACAGCACTGACTGCTAGTAAGTAAACACCGATATGAGCAGAACTGTGTCAATTACAATGTACCTTTTGTGCATTTCGACCAACGCCTCATTTGGATTTTGCAGAGAATCCGGGGGGATTCCCATTAAACCTTTGCTTTTGAGCGTGTTCAATTTGCATATGAGAAAAAATAAAGTTTTGAAAAGGCTTGTCTATAATGCATAAGAGCCTTTTAGGCTGTGTTTACTGCAACACTCCATTCCTCCCACTGACAAACCGTGCACGGGTTTGCATCATTTTGTGAGACATGCCAGTTGTGAATTATTCAGCCACTCATCTTTGCCACAGCACCGTATTTAACTAACACAAGCGGGTGTTTGCATAGAAAAAGAAAGAGGGGTCTACAAGGATACTACAGCTACACCTCAGTCAGTCCCTTAGGAGAGGTGGGAATCTTATTACGGAGCCGTCAGAACCTGTCAGGCGCCTGTAAGAGGGGAATACCATGTACACCATCGGTCCATTTACAGGCTGCATGCTCCGTGTACTTTTAGGGGCCCTGGGCCTCCGAGTGTCATGAGCAGAAGAAAACACAGTTCAATTTCCCCTCACATGAGCATTAAACAAGCTCTTTGACTGTATCAAGCCCCATGCATAATCCACTGCTGGTTATGCGTGTTTTAAATGTTAATGAAATATACATGGTAGAGTATGCAAATGAGGGAGCGCTCCTGCATGCTTGCTAAACAGACAATAAGAGGGAAGCACGGCATGCAGACAGCCCCTTCTGGCCACAGACAGTAAGCAGTTGTGGTGTGTATATGTATGCTGAGGGTTGCTAGGTGCACAAATTATTGTGGCTCCTGGTGAAAATGAGGCTGCAACTATGTTTTATATCAACAAAGATCCTCTTGTTGGAAAATAAAGAGAGTTTCTTCTTTTCGTTACTCTCAGGTCTGCTTGATTCGGTTTTGTTTTTATATCAAGTTATACCAAAGCTTTTGAATGACGGTTTTCAAAACGGCTGCTTTTCAGTTGCTGTGCACTACAGTAGCTGGCTAAAGTTTGGAAGCTGTTGATATCATATTTACACTAAAGTCAAATCTAGATGATTGGACATAATTTCATGGTTTTGGTTATATTGTGGTTTACTTTGCTCTATGTTCCCTAGTTTTATTGGTTTAATTCCTTTTTTGTTGTAATTTCTAGATTTGTTAAGTTCCCATATTTTTCTGTTGTCCTCTGTAGCCCTCTTGTGTGCGTGTGTTCCTTTCCCCTTGGATCCCTCGTTGTCTCCTCACACCTGCTCCTTGTCAGCTCATTAGCCCTCCCTTTGTCTTTGTCAGCCATATATGCTCTCCCTCTGCTCTCCCTCTTTGTTGGTTCATGTTGTTGCTGGTCCTGTCTTCGCTGTAGTCGTCTCCCCTCGTCTCTCCCTGGCTCCTTGTACATGTTTTCCCTTGATGTCTCCATGGTCTGTTACATTTTTAGTTGGATTTTTGGACTGCCTTTGTTTACCATTTTCATTAAAAATACAAATATTCACCTCAGCCTCTCTGCCTCTGCATTTGGGTCCTCCAAACCTCAACCAAGACGTGACAAAAATGGCCAATGAAAGTGTGTAAATCCAAGACCTCAACTCTTTACACTTGACCAGCCAAGGACCGGGGTTGTAAATTAACCTGTGGCTAGAAAGCTAATGTACAAAATAATAGTTATTTGTTTTTTCCACATATGAAATTGTTTGATGTGCTATCCTTGATGAAATAAACTCAATCAATACACTTTAGTGTGTCTGCTTCTCTATCCTTGAACCCCTAGAAAGCTGCTCATACTGAGTCTTGCTCAGTTTGGGGTTCTTCCTGTTAAAATGGAGCTTGCCCTCTCTAGTATTGCTGCATGCACATTTGGTGTGAGGGATTGCTTTACCTGCGACTGTCTACTGTTGCCACATGCTCATCCAGGAGGACGAAATCCTTAGACAGGCAACTAAACAATCTGGTTAAATTGTCTCTGTAAAGTTTCTGAGATGACATGTTGTGAATTGGCGCTATAAAAATAAGCTGAATTAAATAAAACTAAAGAAACACTTTTTAAAAACCACAGTTAACAAACTATGATCTCATTAGTAAGCTGTCTTAAATATTTCCAGTCGATTAGCTGGTCGAGTTAAAATACAAACACCCCTAAAAGTTTAATAGATTATAAATTTAGATCTGTGATGCTGTTTTTTCACTACCTACTGGCCTTGAGAAGAGCAGCCACATAGAGGAGCATCGGTTGTGTGGGTGTGTCTTTGTGAAGAGACATAGATTGGAGAGGAGGAGAGGACAGATCGCTGGTGTCAGATTTTAAAAATGAGGGAGGAAACATCTTCATCCAACACTTGGACACCCCCTCTGCTCTCTTTAGCAATTCTAAAACAGTTTGTGTGTGTGTTTGTGCACATGTTCATAGTCTTACTCGATTACCAGCCGCGTATCTTTAACAGGGCCTTCCCGCAGGGAAGCCAGGCTGTCCAGATCCCCCACCCACCCATGATGGGACAACGGCCCAGCTGACACCCCAGTGGCTTTGCCAAAAAAACCTACGCCTTCGACTGGCAATCTGCTCCTCTGGTCCTGGTGGAGGGGATGTGAGGAGAAGAATAGAGCAAGAACAATTAGCTATTTAAAGGAAAAACAAGCCCTAAATACAATACATTGTTTAATGTGAATATTATCCCATTTTGAATGTTATAATAGGTTGTTATGGGTGTTTTTTTAACTCTGAGTTTATCCAGAACAAGCATTTCCACATCTGTCTCTAACTCTCTTTACAGTTTCCTTCTTCAGTATAAAAAGCAAAAATTAAAGGTACGGTGTACAGTTTTGGTTCGTCCCATCACATACGTACAGTAACTCTGGCCCTCTTGGCACAAAGGTACAGCTGCCAATGCTGCGGTGTCACTGCTGTTCACTGGTGTTGAACAGAGTGTTAACAGGATGTGTAATGTGGTGTGCTGGTTTCTGTGCCGCAGCCAGGGCTGGGTGGCAGCAGCACTGTAGGCTACAGTAGGCTGCTTATCATGAAGTAGTTATGTAGCTGCTCTGCTGGGCCAGTCTAATTACAGGAGAACAGCGTGCACCAGTCTGGGCCTCCAAATGGCACCATATGTTTTCCCAGACTAACCGGCTGAATAAATGCCATTTAACCATCCAGGATGCGCTGCACTCTGTGTCCGGGAATCAGTCACTCACTCTCTCATAAAACCATTCACCCCACCAAAAAGAAAAGGCCCTACCACCCAACTACCATCCTGCTTATCCCAGCATGTGTGCTCACCCAGCTTCCTGTCTAGTTTAACTATTTACTAAACCCACTGTTAGAGTCTAGAGAAACATATTTAGAGTTGAATAATGATTTTGGGGACTATGCTTTAACTATATCAGCTGAATTCCCAAAAAAAATGACGTTGAAGACATTTCGCTTCCCATCCAAGAAGCTTTTTCACTTTAAAATGTCAGATATAGCATTGAGTTTAAGGCTATTTCTGACATTTTGAATTGAAAAAGCTTCCTGGATGAGAAGCGAAACGTCTTCAAACATGAAAACAAAGTCCAGTGGATTGTTTTTTCACTTTTTTGGAATGAATATGACCTGGATTACGGAGAATCTTCACCAGCACATATCAGCTGAATACATAAGCCTAGTTAATAGAAAACAGAGTTATGATAAAGACTAGATTTCAGTGACGATTCTGACATGACCAGCAGTAATAATCAATTTAGGTGTGTTCACAGTGCCTAACAAAAGCACTCAAATCCCTTAAATATTTTCTTTTTTACTTACTATTAAACCACAAACTTCAAAAAGCTTTGCTTTAATCTCATGTAACTTATAATTGCAGAGTGATGCATCCTTGTGAAGTGGAAAATTTCTAATACTCACAAATAGAAATGTTAAACTGTGGGAAACACTTGTTTTTAACAATGGTAACTTTCAGTTTGTGTATAAAAAAATAACCTTGAAAAGAAGGTGATTTTTGGGTCAATTATTAGTCATGCTATTACAAATCTTTAAATTGGGGAGAGACAAGGGAAAAACATGTTTTCCAAAAACATAGGAGGCACAGCAAAAAAGTGGAAGAAGGGACCCTAGAGAGATGAGACTAAAAGTCTGCTTTCTGGCATATATGCAAAATACTATATGAAACAAGGTGATGGCAGGATCATGCTGTGGGGATGACGCTCCCTAGTGACTGGAAAGCTAATCAGAGGTATAAGGAGCTGAATACAGTGGAATACTCCAAAGAAAAAGAAGGAAAAAAACAACAGCTAAAGATTAAAAAGAGAAGATAGAGAGATAAAGACAAGTTGAAATATAATGTCCACAGCTGGTAGAGATATGCCAGTAACTGTAACAAAAAAGAAAACAGTCAGCTTGTTACAAATGTATGCCAAACTATTTAGTAAAACGTATGACTTTGTCTTGAGCTGTTAAAAAAAAAGAAAAATTAGATACAAAGATGTTTATTGTGAAAATGAGAAGATTTGAAGGATCTTACAGAAAAAAATTTCAATAAAGTTGATATTCCATTTACTCTGGGTGTTATAGTTCTGCTGTAAGGCTAATCTAACACCTCATATTTGCAGGATGTTAATTACTGAAACCCAGTAGCATCAGTAGGCCAGCAGCCTTTGCTTATCAGCTGTGATTGTATACGATTAAACTAAAGAGATAAAAGTTTACTCCTTTTTTTTAACCCTAATCCTGTAGAAATACTTTCCAGTGAGTCAAAGGCTTCTCTCAACCTTATTGGAACATTTTTAATCAGCCATGAAAGCAAATCTGTTAACATAAGGCAAGACAATATATAAAATATACAACTACTAGAGAAATTTCAGCTCTTTTTCAATCACCTTAAAAAAAACCTAAAATGACATTAGAAAACTACAATGCAATCATGAAACAAAATCAATAAATGTCTGATTTAAGCTATCAAAACTATTTCATTTTCATTCATTTCGCCACCATTACTGAATAACAGAATGAAATCACAGCATCCCTGATAACAAGAGTATGCAAAGAGCTGACAACATTTGTATCGTAACCTCTTTTACTGGAAAAGCTCTCCCGTATCACCACAAGATAGACCTATCACACATCATCAGTTTGTTAATGAGAACAGCCTAGACAGAGGCGCTTACAGATGCCTATCGAGGGCAGAAAACAAAAAGAGAATGTAAGTAAATACGGACTGTAATTAGTATGACAAGGTTGAAAGAAGAGATAACACACGGCGGCAGCCCAAAGGCCCACGCGCGCACACATCCACGTTTACATCTCCGTGCACACAGGACGCACACAGGCCCCTGACTGTACCGTCGAACACACATGCTTGGAAGGAATCAGATGGTTTAATCAGCTTGCTACAGCACATAATGAGGATCCTCTAAGCCCTAGCTATCAGCTGCCATCGGCCACTTAGTTGTGCCTTCAAAGAGCTGATTTTTCACTTCTTCAACAACAAGCTTAACACAGTAGCTATCAAGAGCAAACAAAGTCTAAGTATGCGGTGGGAGAAAAAAAAAAAAGGGAAAAGTGAGAGAAGCTTCGGCAAGTGATGTACACTCTACAGTAAAAAGGTGGTTATGTTAAGGAGGGAAGGACGGTGCGGTTTCTAGGGAAAATTTGCAACTGGTGTGTCATCACTGATTTACAGCAGATAAAAGTGTATCCCATACCACGACACCTTTCATGAATCTGACAGAACAGGTAAAGACCCGTACTACACTAAAACATTGCTTCAGATGTAGCCCTCGACTTCATCACATAAACCTTCAATACAGGGCACATTGTGCAACTGGGCTAGCCACACCTGCTGCATAACGCAAGGTGTTCACATGAATCCATCAAGTCCCGTAAAGACAAACCAGTTTCTGTGTTACTTCTAACAACTGAAATTGTACTTTACTTACTCACACTGTTTGATTGTGTGTGTGTTAGCTGGAAGGCATATGTGAGTATATACACAGAACAAGTGCAGGTGGGCCTCCTGTTGCAATATCTGGCCTCCTGGCCCCGCCCTAACCTCTGTGATGGGGACACATGGCTCCAGGTGTCCAGCTGGAGAAGCGGCGACCTGAGAACACAACTAAAGAAAAACCTTCGTCCTTGTGTCCTTGTCTTCTTTCATTTCATCTGCTTCAGCATCCTGAAATTGGGGGACATGCAGGACCGGTAAAACCTCTCTAGGAACATCAGGTTGTCAGCCCTAATATTACTGGTAATAGTTCCGTGTGTCTTTTGACACCCTTTAACAATCTTGTTCTAACTGGATTGTTCGACATTCTTGACAATTAACTTTATAAATCACAAAAAGTATTTTTTTTACTTCAGCACATTCCTACTGATGTGATTGACATGGAATTCCCATTTAAAAAAAGAACTAAAAAAATAACAAAGGAATGAGTACTCTTAACACCTTCTCAACCTGTTTGTTAAAAGAGATGCGGAAGACATGCGCTGCAAAGAGTATTTTAAGAATTCAAAATGATTCACCAAGCCCTGTTGGGGCCTAATCTCCTATTACAAAGAACATAATTTCACAATAAAAAAGCCAGGATCAGATACTAATCACACGATTTCTGACAAAGCGCTGAAAATATAGCTGCCAATTGCTTAGTCATCAACAGAAGGCTTCAGAAAGACCTGAAATTAGCAGGAAAAGAAGTTAATCTCAATGACCTCTATATGAAATCACTGCACAAGACTCCACTGCTGAAGAAGAGACGTGTTGAAGCTTGTTTACATTTTTTAAAAGGATGTTAAAAAAGTAATTGTCGTGTTTTATTTTTTATTTTTACAATATTTTAAGTGACACAGTTTGGAGCCAACTGATTGGACAGAATAGGCCTCCATGGTGTTTAGGATTCAAAGACAGTTTGTAGAAGATTGGCTCAAAATTAATATTCACTGTAATTTATTTCTATATTTAGATTACTTGGACAGTTCCTTATTGTTGGTCTAGATTTAAATCACCCAAAAAATGTTAATTGTTTTGTAGAGTTCTTATGCATTTCATAAAAGGTACCTTAATGATTTATAAAACCAAAGAATGACAAGCTATAAAAAATCGTGTTTATTTTGTGTTTAAGAGCTTTTTACCCAGCTCTATTTTCCATTAATTATAGAAGCTGACATAAAGATGAGTGATTGACATTTGTTTTCCACTCATTTCCCTGTTCTGCTTTTCCCTGTTGTAGTGAAAAACAAAATTTCAGGAGGCAGGTTTGCTCTTTATTGGTGTTTACAATGTAAAAACATTACCCTCAAGCAAAATATGTTCTCACAGAGCACGTCTATACACGTCAAACCAAAAGCAAACTAACCTGAGCTTCTGTTATAACATCCGCCTGCTGCAAAATAAATGATGCTGTTAGCTGCGGTCTCGCAGGTGAAACGGGCCGCTGCTACAATTATTCTAATGCCAGCATGCCAGAATGCCAGTGCCACCAAATGCTGCTGTCAACCCAGGGGTTTAATTAGTTTGGCACATGTGCCACTTATAATCACCTGCCATTACCAGTTCTGGCTACATCTGCTTATACGTCTGTCAGCGGTGGGCACGCTGCGCACATGTGCATGGGGGTCAGTGGGTGCGTATCCTGGTAACAAAACAGAATCTGTTGTTAAACCGCAAAGGATTAAAAAGGCATTATTTCTATCTGTAAAGATGGCAAAGAAACAAATGAGACACCGCTAGCTTTACTTCGACATCAAAAGCAAATAGCTTCATATGTCGAAAACAGCGAGTATAATTTTCATAAGACATGCATACTTTTCTCTGGCCCCTCGGTACAGGTGCAATGTGAAAGCAGAGGGGAGTAAACCTTCATGATGTTAAACTGCACTGTGAATAGAGCTCCACCTCAGGCTGAATTCATCTCATTGTGATTTCATGAGAACTGGAAGAGGAAGAAGGTGCAGAGAAAATCCACGGCCGGCAGTTGAATCTCAACCCAAAACAGGAGAAATTGAGGTTGAAAGTGTACCGTTCACTCCCCCTGGCATAGACGTGGCTACCTCTAGGGCTAGAGGAAGAGAAGGATAAGAGCTCCAACATCCCCATTCATCTCCACACCCACAATACAGCTTGCCTCTAGTAGTCACGTGACCAATGGTATAAGCATGGTATCTAGGCTGTGTGTTTGAAAGTTTGTACATGTGTGCATACATGTATTTCTCTAGTTAGAGAGTTGGGTATGAGGGTTCTCCTTCAATACAATTACCCTAACCATCCCTATTATTCCCAGAAAGTTCCCATTTAGCACAAAACCAAGCCTTCAATATTGTTCTGGCTGAAAAAAAAACATCTATCAGGGACTTGTGTGGCTACACTAATTGCAAATATCTGTAGTAATCCAGCAACGATAAGAGAGTCATTACTCCACCAGACATTTATCACTATGGGATTGATGACCCATTTCAGAGGCAGCCTTTGTACGGGGAAGTGAAATCGCTGATATCCCTTTTATCCTACATCACTGTTGAAGCAATCCATTCGTCAGGAGGCAAGCTAGTTAGAACTGTAATTAACAACCATGGACTTTGCCCCTAATAGAATTTTTGCAGGAAACTACACATCGACTTAAAAGGTGATGAGGAGGGATTTTCACTATGTTTGTCTTTCCCCACTAATTGCCGCACTGCAAGGCTGTCTATCGAGGAGAAGTCTCCCAGGCTGTGTCAAGAAAAAGCTGCAGGACCACTTCATCTTCTTCCAAATGCAGAAGTTCTGTAAGTGTATAAATATGTAAGCACAGCCATTTAAAGGTGCAGATTGCCTCAGTGAATCTGTCACAAATTGGTAGGTCACAGGTAAAATATGCACTACCCTGCTGAAGTCATGGCTTTTCTCTGACTTTTTTCCTCGTCTTCTCAACAAGCGTTAGCAACCACCCATCTATACATGCAAAGAATTCAAGAGCAGATGATCACAGTAGGTAAGGAGTAAAGGTCCAGCCACCTGCTGGCCGCATCCCGTCTCCGTAGCTGTAATGAACAGAGACAGCTTGGGGACGGCCCTGCAAGCTTGTCCCCCCGCCCAGTCTTCCTGCTTCGGGGCAGCGGCAGGGGTCCCGGGGTGACAACGATGCCAGAGATGTTCCACACACTGACAGGCAGGTCTTACCTGGCCAACCTGCTGTACACATTGCCCTGGCGACACGCATGAGAACAGGCAAGAAAGCAGAGATGCACAAAGATGCACCTGCTAGATGTGCATTTGTCTATGCTGCTACTGCTCGCACATGTTCACGTACCCACGCATGTGCAAAAGCTTACGTGCACACCAGCATGCACGATGACCCGATGTTATCCCTCCAGCGACAGGAGCAGCTGCAGCCGCTACGGCAGACAGATGAAATTTTCATAACTATCTCCTCCAACTTCCATCCTCACCTTCAGGATAATTTATGACCTGCCTGCCAGCCTTGAAGAGACAATATGCTTGCAATGAAATGAAGTGTTCCTGCAGTGTAGGTTATAATTAACAGTGAACAGGAGAAAGATGTGTGTGTGTATTGGGTTAGAGTGGAAAGGCGTGTGTGTGTCTTCTTTGTTTAAGTGGCTCCCTTTATTGTTCAGCCTTACCTATTGTACACATGTATGTGTTTTAACACTAGAAAGTACTTAGCTATGTAGGGCAAAGCAATAATATAGCCAAAGCATGTGCATAAAGAATATGGCACTAGATTTAGAGATGCACCGATATTTAAACCACTGTCAGTATTGGGCCTGATACGATGTGTTTTTATCCGTACTTGTCCGTGTATACGTGATGCTACTCTGATGCTAAAGGAGAGGATGTTGCTTTTCTAAAGGGGGGTACCCTTAAGCTTAGCATCCAGCACTTATCCGTAGGCAGAGTTCTGCTGCTCTGATAACTTTGAAATCAAGATTCGCTTGATAAAGAAAGACCGACAAGTTATGGTCAGCCAGTTTATCAAAAACAGTGAAAACAATTTATGGCTTTCACTTGATAGTTAGATCAGTATTCAGTACCGTTGAGTACTAAAATATCAGTACTCTACCTTGGGTTGCAAAAGTCTAGAAATAGTGCAGCCTTACCTTTTTTTAGGCATGTTTATTTGAGCGAGTTAACTTATGAATAACAGCATATATCATTATTTAGGAAAAATTTATTGATAATACTTTATCTTTGGTGGTTAAAGGACATTTTTAATCAATTCTGAGAGGGTAAAATGTAGCAGTGAAATTAAGTTGAATTTACTTAAAAATATGAATTAAAAATGTAATTAATATTACAACATTTAATTCTGTTAATGAAAGTGTGTGCTTTATGTTTGATACCCTTACATCTATGTTTGGGAGTCTTATTTTTAAGTATGAAAGGAAGCAGATCTTTTTTTTTTTATTTGCCCTGCAGTTAAGAGTTCACAAACAGCAAAAGCTCATCAGACTCAACTAACTCTGGTTTATATTGCTTATTCTTTATCACCATTTAGAGAATAGCCCTAGCAAAAGTTAAAAACAGCAAAAACAACAAGCGGCAAGTAGACAGCAAAGAAAAATGTTGTATAACTTAATATTTACATGAACATGAAACAAATATTGACAGAAATACACTTTAAAACACGACTACGAAAATTTGCGCTGACATCAAAAGTTTGTGTTTAACAATTAGTCTAAATGTATAAATTTCAATTGTTGAAGAAATGCTTAAATTTGTCAAACTGAGCTTCCATGAGGTACAGTATGCCATCTGTAATAAAGATTATCTTAATGTAGTTCCTCCACTGGCCTATACAGCTCAACAATCAGCCACATGCCTCCAACTTTGACCAGTAGACTCATAGGTTCATTCTGAGGCTGATGACCATTCAACAATGTATCAAACCTAAAATAGGAAAGAAGAAATTGCTCAACTATTATCTAAAGTATACAAAATATATTTTCTGCACATTTTGCCACAAGATGTTTCTAATACATATTTACCATTGGCCAAATAAAAGTTTAGACCTGGGAACAACTGTCATATACAGAAAAAAAGAGAAGGCATCTAATGTGGCACTATACTAGTGGTAAAGACATTTACTTTTGGTTCTGGTCTGGGCAAGATTAGTGTCAACCTTGTAGGATGTGAACAACATGAAGTCAGAGATGGGAAGTAACGAAGTACAAATACTTCGTTACAGTACTCAAGTAGATTTTTCTGATATT
>NW_015150716.1:447648-453603 GCF_000732505.1 Cyprinodon variegatus | reverse complement strand
GGAAAGTGAGTACTTTTGCCATCTCTGCATGAAGTAGACTAAAATATATATGAAAAACAATGCATTTTAAAACTATTAAAAAAGAAAGTAAAGAACATATAAGAAACAGAGAAGTCTGAAAAGGATTATTAAACCATGAGTATGTGAAGCACAGTTAGAGATGATTCCTTTCAAATGAGGAAAATATGGAACAATCGGAAACCATGGTATTAACGACTCTTCTGAAGCTGAGTGGGATATAACAATGATTCAAGGTAACCGGGAAAGAAAAAAATTTAAAATACCTCCCAAAAAGAACATGAAGATCCTTCCCACATCAGCCCAACACATTTTGATGATCACCAAGTGTTTTGGAAAAAAAGTCTGTGACATAAAAGTGGAATGTTTTCGCTGTTACATCTGGTGTTCTTTAATAACATTCAAATAAAACAGAACAGCAACAGTTCAATATGGTTGTATAATGGGATGGTCTGGGCTGACTGCTCTGCTTCAGGAACAGGACAACTTGTGATAGTTATTGGGCCTCCTCCAAAAAAATACCCTGAAAGAGGATATATATCCATTAGTTTGTCACCTTAGGCTCAAACTCACTTGGGTAGGTAATGCAAATAGGACAAATATCAGAATCACATCATTGCATCTGCTGCTGACAATATAAACAATATATAGGTTTTGGGGTGGCTAAGTCCCTGTCTTCATTTAAATCAAAATAAGATGTCTTAGTGGGTCCATTTATCACTATGTGTAAAACCAAAGTTTAATTTCACCAACAAGCAAAAAATATTTTTTATAGAAAGATTAGTGAATCAATTACAAAACTTCAGTGTTTTTTGTTTATAAAATGTTAACATCAGCCTTTGACCAGGTGGTTGAACAGCATTTTAAGAGTTAGAAAATCATGCTTTCCATACAGACTCAAATAACCTTTGAGAATAAAGCCTAGCTATTGACAAATACAATTTTAGGACTGCACACTAATCATGCTGTAAAATTAATTAAACATTTTAGTACTTCTTCTAGAACCTGTGCTATGTTGTACAGCTTTTATTTGTGAAAACGCTAAACATTTTTGGCTTTTGGACTAATTTAGAATTAGAGAAGCACAGAAAACTGTAATTTAAAACACGGCCAGATCAGGAGCAGGATGTTGTTCAGTCACGGCTGAAGGAATAGAGTGGATTCTAAGTTTTTGTCAGCATAATCCTGAAGCCTTCATTTAAACCCATTGGTGGGTATTGCCTCGTCATGGGAGCCGGAGGTAGAGCTACACCACTGTTAAAATGTAATGTAATTCTAAGGACCTGTTTGTTGGAGAGAACAAGGTAAATTATCCCATAATGTCATGTTTTTGCTGTTTGTTTCAAATCCTTCCCACACAACCTCACCCAATCATGCATTATCAGCTCTCTGGGATGTAGGGGTTCACCACAAGAAATGTCCTGGTTTGCCCAACTACTCGTGAAACCGGCCAAAACCATTTCTCCAACCTCTGTCACTCCACATAACCATCTTTTCCCAAAAGAGACCTTACTTTTTATATATATATANCAGACTCAAATAACCTTTGAGAATAAAGCCTAGCTATTGACAAATACAATTTTAGGACTGCACACTAATCATGCTGTAAAATTAATTAAACATTTTAGTACTTCTTCTAGAACCTGTGCTATGTTGTACAGCTTTTATTTGTGAAAACGCTAAACATTTTTGGCTTTTGGACTAATTTAGAATTAGAGAAGCACAGAAAACTGTAATTTAAAACACGGCCAGATCAGGAGCAGGATGTTGTTCAGTCACGGCTGAAGGAATAGAGTGGATTCTAAGTTTTTGTCAGCATAATCCTGAAGCCTTCATTTAAACCCATTGGTGGGTATTGCCTCGTCATGGGAGCCGGAGGTAGAGCTACACCACTGTTAAAATGTAATGTAATTCTAAGGACCTGTTTGTTGGAGAGAACAAGGTAAATTATCCCATAATGTCATGTTTTTGCTGTTTGTTTCAAATCCTTCCCACACAACCTCACCCAATCATGCATTATCAGCTCTCTGGGATGTAGGGGTTCACCACAAGAAATGTCCTGGTTTGCCCAACTACTCGTGAAACCGGCCAAAACCATTTCTCCAACCTCTGTCACTCCACATAACCATCTTTTCCCAAAAGAGACCTTACTTTTTATATATATATATAAAAAAATCAGCTTCTTAATGGGCGGCTGTGCCTCCAACAAGTGTGTGGGACTTTTAATGACATTTTAAAATCTCCCTACTTTAATTGTTACCGTACTCCTCATTCCACTGGCAAGCTCTTCATGTGAAATCGTAATTAAGAAATGACTGCTTCAATTAAAACCTGTAAATAATTGTGTGGACTCGTGTCTCAAGGCAAGTAGAGATATAAAACAAAGAGGGAGTGTTCGTTTTGCAAAAGTTCCAATCCCACAGTTAAACCACAAAGAGAGCGAGAGAAGGCTTGTAACTCACTAACTGATTACTGACTTGCAGGCAAGATAAAGGTAAGGGAATATTTATATGTAGAGAACTTGTCGGCACAGTAAGGAAGAAGGTACAGAAATAAAAACATCAGTCATCTCATCAACAGCAAATTCCTGCAGGAATGAGACACTTTCTGATGCACTCCTCAGCCTCGGAGCAAAGCAGAATGGGAGGACGGATTTCTACGGCCGTGAGGTTCTGCCGGGGTCAGGTCGTGTCATGCAAAGCTGACTGATTGCTTAACAGGGGTGGGTGCATGAGAAAGGAATTCATAATTTACAATCAAACACACACCTCACAAACACCCAAGCCACGGGCGATCAGGCTGCACAAAAAGTACCAGTTCTCAGGGACCACACAGACATGTTTAAGATAAAGATAGACAAATTAGATGACAGCATCTCAAGCTAACCACCATGCCTGCACTAATTACAGGCTGCCTCGCAATGAAAGAGGCAGATGAAATGTCCTTATTTGTTTTTTTTTCCCTTTTAGTGCCCCAAACCGAGTAAACACAGCTATGCAGATGACGGTAAAAAAAAAAAAAAATACGTGGCACGGCGTAAAAGAAACGCAGATAAAATGGAGAAAGAAAACACAGTTGTGCTGTGAGAGTTTCATCAACCACACACAGGTGTTTGGCCACCGTAGCGCAGAACAAACGCTTGAGGTAAAGGGAAACAAGGGTGCAGCCAGCAAAACTTCTTGTGTTATAACTTCTGCCAAGGAAAACAGACACAGAGAAACTCCATCTCTTATGCTTTTATGGCAGAAATGAAAGTGTTCATGTGAGGCTACTGCCTGGTCCAGGTAGGCTATCAAGTGCTAAATAACTAGTAAAACCTAACTATGATTTAAACTAATGTTAGCGACACACAAACACTATTGTTTTTGGTCCATTAGCTACCACTGGCATCAGAGGTTACGAACATCAAGATATCGCTCTGCATCCAGGGTCAATCATTTATTTAAATTAAACAGACATGTCAGTTAATGAAAGGATTTATTCTAGATTGATAAATATTGTTGCCTTGGCCAATACTGCAATGGTTTTACCATTCTGGACTCATGTGAACTCCTATTTATAAGCAAACACATTAGCAGTAGTTAAATCAATATAAAATAATAGGCAAGGCTAACCGGACAGTTTTTTTTAATTATTTTATTTAGAAAAGACTGTGCAGCTACATACTTATTAGGCAAAAGGGGAGAATCTCTTGGAATTAATTTCAACAACTGTCCAGTTTCGCAGCCTTACCAGTAACCAAATGTGATATCTAATACAATGCTTTTTTTTAAGGATGCATGTATTTTTGTAGCTTGAGTTGAATAATATTTTGTTTCTAGTGCTAAGAGGCCCCACTCTTTAGTACACAGATAACTGAAAGCCTCAATTGTAGAAAATTATCTGCGTTTACTGTTGTGGTTAAAATTCAGTTTTAAGGAATTGGCTTCAAAAGATACATCAAGAATTTGTCCATCTTTATTTTCATCATGACGTCGACAGTCTTAGCAGCTTCCATCTGGGATGGAGGGGCCTCCATTGTGTAGCGGCTCTCTGTCCCACCCACAGAAGAATCGGGGCGCGTTTTTTTGTCAGGGAGAGGACAAAAGGAATGTCACCACTCCAGGAATGAAGCGCCAGCTGATGAAGGTTCCTCTTTTTCTTGTGGGTGTGTAACTATGAATCTCCACAGGGGTGCAACTATTAGCTGACAACTCCGGTGGGGTCATCTGTGACTGGGCACAGCTTTAACCTCTCCGGGCCCTTCTGGCCCCTTGCGACCTTTGGTTTTGATGACAGACTGGACTTTTTGTGTACCAGCAGCAAGCCCAGGTGAGGACAAGAAAGGATGACAATGGAAGGAAAGATAAAGCTGACAGAGGCTGGGAGACGGGTCCAGGGGTCACAGGTCAAGCTGGACAGTTGAGTGACGAGTGCAGCTGTGGACACATGGACCTCCTCATCTATCCCTGGGCTTTGCTGACCATGTCTGCTGATGTTCCCTTTGTGCTTGGATAAAAACCTCACTAACCCTCAAAGATTTAGAGAAAAGAAATAAACACAAGCAACAGATGTAGTACATCACAAATGAGGCTCTACAGCTGACATTTTGACACCATAGCTTCCTCTCTGGGAATCCAACCTGTTGTTTCAATTTAATCCAGCTTATTTATACAGCACCAATCCTTAACATGTTGTCTTAAGATAAAAAAGGTTGATGATTCAAACAGACTCCAAGTTAAGTGGTGAACATATCTCTCAATTTATCCCAAAGATTGGAAACAGAGCTTTATTAAGTCTTTAGTAATATCTATTAAAAACGTAATCGGTCTCTTTAACAGCAACAAATACATGTAGGTAAACTAAAAGTGCTACAAAACCACTTCTAACCAGCAGCAACATCTGCTTCAACTATTTTGGTTACTGTAGCAATTACAAAATTAAGATATTTCAGGTTTCTTTGCCATAATTGTTGTTACATCTGCTACTTTCCTTCTAATAGTGCATTTCAAACTGGAAACAATTCTCAAAATATGAATTGATTGATGGATACAAGAAGGGATGGAAGATTTATAGGCGTTGAGGTCTCCTCATAGATGTCAAAAGCTTTCAAATTTACCCCAGAGGTGCTCCATCAGTTTAAAGTATCATAGAAAGTAATTTTTCTAAAGTTAAACCATGCATAGCATTACACAGTTCTACCCTGTCCCCACCTGTTGCTGTGCAATACGAGTCAGGTATCAAATTTCATTGCACTTTCCCTTATTATTTATAACAAACATCATCTGTTTGAAAGCACTTTTACTGTTATGAAAAACTCTGGTGGTATGTAAACTAAATATGCACCATTTTTCCTCCCTGGAAACTAAAGTTCTTTCTCTTGCAAAAAAACTGAATTAACACACTGTGAGAGATGATTCAACAAATGATTATTCTACTTAAATACAAACTAGTCAGACATTCAATTGGCAGGTGAGGTGATTTGAGACAATAATATGATAACAATTAGTTATTTCAATAAATTCTGCAGCTCTATTTTTGTATTTCTATGAGCACCAAAATAGCTAAATGTTTTCTTGTTGTAGTCTATATAAAACATGAAAACATTAAGAGAAACAAAAATTTAAAAATACTATTTTTGCGGCAGTATAAAAATCTTGATGCTTTTATGTTAAAAATCAAAAGTCTGTAATGCTGTTTAATTAACATGATACCTTGGTATTTCGATTCAAGATCATCATACCACACAGCACAACCCTTGTTCACACTTCAAACAGAAAAGCATCCAAAAGAAGATATGATTATCTTTAAAAAAAGTGTTAGCTCCTGAAAGACATCTTAATCTTTAAAAACCAGAATTTACTCGAAACGAAGTCGTTTAGAATGTTTTTAGAGCATAAACAGTAGTGTATAGGATTTCCTAAAAGCGCGTTCACGAGTCTACGGAAACCGCGGCAG
>NW_015150716.1:434058-447463 GCF_000732505.1 Cyprinodon variegatus | reverse complement strand
TACTCCAGAGTGTTGTTCAGCATGGGGGTGAGTAGAAAATGAAGGCTAATCATGTTTTGGGTGTACTATTCCTTTAAGACTTTAAGTCATTAAAAAGTATAAAGGAAAGAAAACAAGTTATACAACAGCTAAAAACTACAGATACACCAAGAAATCACTGGCAGAGTCAGATGTCATCTTTGACCGACCTTGATCTGTAATAGAGTGGTCAGAATCTAAGAAATATCCAATAGTCAATGAACACACCATACAGAGATCACACTATATGTATTCTAATCTATGTTCCAATCTTGGGTGGGGTAGTTGTTTTTGTAGGGATGCAGACAAAAATAGAGCATCAGAGGCATATTTTGAAAATAAAAATATAGCAGTTCCTAAAAAATAATGTTTACTATAAAGATTTAATAATAAAAAAAAGTGACAATTTATCTTTTATTTGATCCAAAATCAAGAAAAACTCTCTGTCATCTATAACCTCTGAAAAGAAATAAAAATGAGGTAAAATGTGTCTATATGTCAGATGAGCCAAATTCTGTAAAAAAAATAAATACATAAAGAATTAAAGAAATGTTTATACTTATTTACTGTACCAAGAAATTAAGGTTAAAGATTAAGTATGAAATGTGTCTTTTTGTCTTATTCAAAGCAAAACCTGGTTGCCTGATTTAATATTAAAAAACTGGATAATAACAAAAATCTGAAATCATCCTTATTTGCAGCTGTTTTCTCACTATCAAACATATTTTTAGGGTCCCATATGAACACATCTCCTACCAATCTAAGAAGTAAAATGAATTATATCACAAATAAAAGGGACATATTATTCTTAAACTGTGTGACGTGTTACCAACCAGGTCCTCTCATTGTACTGTAAGCTGACGCACACACCCTGAGCTGTCCAACTGTTTCCGACGCCAAAGGTCAATGGCTGCTTTCACTCCTGCCATCCAGAACCTATAGATGGGTGGCTGGGGTTTGCCAAGTCAAGCACAAACCCTGCTTTAGGTCATAAACACCTCCGCCTGTCTCCATTTCTTTTTCTTTCTCTCCCACAGAGGTGAGTTTGGGTTTGCACTCTGTTAATCTTTCACTTCAGGTCGGCTCGCTTTTACACTGAGCCACGGGAGAACAGAGGCGGAGAATGAAAGAAGGGTAGTAAACGACAAAGAGTGGATAAAAGAGCAGGAAGAAAAAGCCATAGAGAGGGCCAGATGGGCACCTTCACAGTCCATTTATCAAACCCAATGTGGCCCTCCTCTCCCCTCCCTGCTGCTCTCATGTCCTAAACCCCCATGTAATTCTGTAATGATTTTCATTATCATATAATGACCTTACAAAGCCTACAGCAGTTTGCGTGGTCAGTACAAAACCCGCAGCTGTTCACTTCAGTGTTTGCTTGCCCACTGTGACAAAGCTTTTTGCACTGCTGTTTTTTTTAAGCCAATTCTAGGTTCTGTACGGTCAGCAAAGGTTATCCCATCCAGAATTGCTTAAAGGAAGCAACCATATTAGCATCAAGACTAAAAAAAAACAAACACACTACAGTTAAAAAACAAACAACAGAAAAAAAAAAAGCACAACTGGGATCGCATAAATATGAAACACAATCTATGAATTTTTCAAATGTAAAACGTTGCTGATCCCAAAGGGATGTGCCATTTCCTATCCTAATAGGAGCCGTTCCCTTGAGGTGACGTCTTTCTCCTCAATCTGTGCTTCCTGTGTGGCATGCTGAACCGCTGGGCTGCGGCACAGTCACCCACCCACATAATAATCCATCTATTTCCAGGGTACTCTGGGGGCATTAACCGAAGGGACACGGAGGGCAGCATCTATCAAAGAATTTGCCGTATGCATCGGGAAAACCCAGTTACCAGAAAAGCTCATAAGAATAAAAAAGCTCTCATAACTTTGTTGGCTCCGAGTGAATGAATGGACCACTTCCACTCTCATGGGGCGCAAAGACATCACTCACTCTGAGGGCCTATAAGTCACTGGTGAAGAACTACTGGTCACCACATCCAATTTCTTTTCCTTTCTTTTCTGCTTCCTAAAAAAATGCAGCGGATGGAAAAATATATAAAAAAAATGAACAGTAAACATGTACTGCTTCCAAAATGGTTACCATTCTTCAACACAAACGGATATGCTGAGAAAAATCTATGGAAACAAAGAGAGAAAAAAAAAAGATGCTGAAATCTTATAATGATGCACAAGAAGAAAGTTTTATACAAAAATGGTATGAAAACATCCGATTGAATGGATTTAAAAAATCTCACTTTGTGTTTTGCACACTGTAAACTGAAATGTATATTTGTGACTGAGATGTTATGTGCCTGACAAATGATATAGTCTGGAATAAGATGTTTTAAGTTGAAAATATCTTTTTACATGTGATTTTCCTTTATATGTTTTCTGTGTTTGTTATTAGGCTGAGCAAAGCTGCAAGTTCTCTATTTGCAGAATGTTTTTATTGTGATTTATTTCTCATTTATAAAAGGAAGATCCCTGAAGCATACCACAAGCATGAAGCTGTTGTATAGCTCTGTAGCTCCTCCAGAGTTTCTCTCATTAGCGTTCAGACTGTCTCTGTGTGGCTGTGGACAGCCCTATTTTGGTAGATTTACAGCTATACCAAAATCTTTCCATTGTCCAATACGGAACTGACCAGTGCTATGGCACATGTTTACAGTTTTAGGTATTATTCAATGATCTTATCCTGTTTGAACTTTTCTACGGATTTCTAACTAAGCTAACTGCTGTAGACCTTTGTTTCTGCAAAACTGCACTGCAAAAATGATCTCAAAATGAGTAAAAATTTCTTAAATTAAGGGTATTTACCCTTAATTTGAGCAGTTAACTAAGATGATTTGCCAATGGAATTAGTATTTTTTACAATTAAAATAAGGTATCTAGATAAAATGCACTTGAAACAAGACAATGCAATTGTTTTTTTTTCTTATTTTAAGTGTAAATTGTCTTGTTCCATTGGCAAAGTGTCTCACTTAAATCCTTAATTCAAGAAAAAAATGCACTTATTTTAAGGAGAAATTACTTATTTAGATTTCATTTATTTGCAGTGTGTTTGTTCACAGAGCCTCCAACAATCCTCTGAGGCCTTGGCAGAATGATTGCGTTCATGCCGGGATTGAAAAATACACAAAAATAATCTAGTAACTACATAGGTAAGGTTTTGAAGGTTGTCGGCTGCCCTGGTTTTCCTTTAGGAATAAACAAGCATTAAAAACTGTATAAATAAATAAAAAAAACATAAAAAATGGAATAAACAAGCATAGTTGTATAAATATTCACATCATATTTGGACAGTTTAATCTGACAGTGTCATTTTCCTTCTACTCCATAAGCTAGAGTTTTTGCTCATCTTTTGGCCCAAAGAAACCGTAACACAAACCTTAACCCCTAAAAAGGTAACGTTTAATCAGCACCAGTGCATCTCACTTAACATAGCGCATAGCCATCTGGTTAGGTTAGCACAAATGCTATCTGTTGACAACCACTTGACAGGACGACCCCTGTTTTTTATAAGAGGATAGTGAAGGCTGAGAACAAACACTGAAAATGCTTAAAGGGAGGAGAGGGTATCAGAAAAAGCCAGAGTTCAAACACATTGTGCATGAGTCACCCCCCCCAACCAAAACTAATCTCATCAGTCTTCCACCGCCGATAGGGTAAACGTCCGTCTGTCCCGCAGACGAGCACTGAGCATTTCCTGTCCTGCTCTGTGATGTCCGCTGTCTGGATCTTAGATTCTAGAGTTAGAAACAGTCAGTAGGTGGTAACAGCGCTTTGTGGGTGGCGGGGGTCATGGTGCTGATGGTAGGATGGTTTCTAGCTTTCAGCACATGCAGTTGGAATGCACTATCAGAGGAGGACCCTCATCAGAGCTGTGAGGCTCTGGGCGTCGACACAGCAGAGTAAGGTGTGTGAAAACAGGCTGTTTACAAGGCTCATCTGGATAGGATGGAGCAAAGGGTCACATAGAGGGGACGGCTTAGCAAAAAAAGGAGCAACATGGAAAAAATAGAACACAGAGATGGGACCGTACGCAGCCTCTGGAAAATTTGAATTTTGACCAACAAAAAACAGCTCAAAGTGATGAAGTGAAATGAAAATGATAAATGGCCCAAGTGCCAATGATCCAACACTGCTGTTTGTTTTCAACCTCTTGCCTCTAAAGAAACCTATAAAAAAAAAATCAGTTTTTAAAAGAAAAGACATAAAAGTTTACAAGTCATATAGAAAAGACAGGAAACATGTGCAAGAAGCTCTTTAAACTGGGCTTGTTGCTACATGGAAAATGTATATGATGCAAATATCCACCTGAAACACACCATCCCCAAACGCAAAACATTGTGGTGACATCATCATGCCATGGGGATTCTTTAATGTTGCAAAAGAAGCTGGTGATAAAGGTTGGTAAGATGAATATCATCATGAGCATCATCCCACTAAATACATAGCGAGTTAGCAGCTACTTATCAACTGTGACTCCAAATTGGCTTCTTGACATAAATATATTAGCCAAACTCTTTATATACACTACTTTATGAAGCCTTGACCCAAAAAACGGTTTACTAAAAGAACAGTCATATTGGTTGTTACATGTGGATCTGTCTTTAGTTAAATTAACAAACATTTTTTTAGTCCAAGGAAGGGTTGGGTTATGCTTGGCGCATGTTCAGACCGCACTGAAGATGTCTGTCACAACATCTGCAGCTTTTATACTCAGACAGAGGGGGTATCTATGGGCTAAATTACATGATCACTAGATGTTTCCCTCGCTGGTAGGAGTATGGAGCTAGATCAGTCTTAATTTTCACAAATACACATATGCGATTCATACATGCACAGAACGATTCACACAAGATCCACACGTGGACAGAACAAGATTCACCAAAGCATTTATGGTTCATAAACAATTATAAATTAAATTTGAAGGTACCAGTGGTCTTTAACTTCACTGCATTTGTTTATGGATTTTTGAGACTGCCCTGACGTGCCTCGATACACAAATGCATTTTTTTAAACAGGGATAGTTTGCAACCAATCACAAAGCTATAAGCCAATCACAAAAAAGTACTCCACGTAGGAGGACCCCCAGATCCCACATCCTTCGTATCCGCACCGCTCTGCCTAGCTCACGTATTTTGTGCTGAGCACTTGTATACTCATTTTAATCGATAAGAGTAGTTCGACATCCACCGTAACTCCTTCGAACGTCACTGTCCATGTACATCTTCTCCGTCCTTCACCTTCAAAATAAGAAGCCGACCTATTTCTAGCTCCACTCCGAGCATAATTCTTATATATATTCCCAACAACTAAGACCCTTTATTTAAATTATTGGTACTTCAACATAACAGGAAGCAGATTTCTCATCTCCAATCAAAATATTTTACACCGGGAGGCTTAAAAGTTTAATCAAATCAAATCCTTCCAGGAGCTCCTCTCACAACTTCAAAAGAAAATTCTTATTGCAGGCTTGGGTGAAGAGATGCTGAGTTTGGAGATAGAGAACAAACCAATTTTGTATTATTATTGTATTATTACAAAGATCCACAATGAAAAGAAAATGTTTGGGCAGAATTATGTGTGATTGATGCTGATGGTGAGATTTAACAATGTCATATTAGATGAAGCGTCTATTACTGCATGTTTTTCTCATATGAATTAAATAATCATATAGAGCATGCTCTCCTCGAGCTCCAAGGAAGTGGGAGCGGAGGAAGACGGGAGGAGCTGTGGAGACTGTAGGCTCTGCTTTGCGCAGACGGTCTGGAATGGACTTTGGCAGAGAAGAGGATGTGGGATCTAGGGGTAATTCATCTCACGTGAAGCACTGTCTTGTGATTGGCTTACCATCCCTGCTTAAAAAATACATTTGTGCATCAATGGTCGTCAGGGCAGTTTAAAGAAATCCACACACAAATGCAGTGAAGTTTAAAGACCACAGATTTTTCGTAATTTCATTTATAATTTTTACGGAGAAGAAATACTTTGGTGAATCGTGTTCTGTGCATGTGTGGATCTTGTGTGCTTGCGTGAATTGTGCTTTGCGTATGTGGATCCTGTACTGTTTGTGTGTGGATTTTTTTGCACTTATGTAAATCGTTTTGTGCATGTGTGGATCTTGTCCTGTACATTTATGAATCACATATGTGTATTTGTGAAAATTGAGACCGATCTAACTACATATAGGACCTGTTGTTTTATTCGCCATGTTTTTCTGCAACAATCTTTCTGTGTGGTTACAAATTTTGTGGTACATGTATTTGAAAGGCCCAGTCAGATCCAGACCTCAATCCAACTGAGAACTTTTGTACAACTAATGTCCACAAACACTTTAGTTACTAAATATGCCCACAAAGAGGGTAGAGGGTGAGTGAGAAAATGAACAGCTAAAATAATACTGTGGGGCATGCATGGGGCCCTTCCTTATCTAAATGAATGGCCAGCACTCTAATCCCTTTGCTTTCTGGTTTTATCAGCAGGGAAGGAAGTGAGTGGTCCTATCTGAGACATACGTGTGGCTGTGATAGCTGCCAGGCCTGAGCGCCACGAAACACACGGCGACCACGCCTAGGAATTCACACTAAGCTCTTCAGAAGGAACCTTTGATAAATCAACCTGGAACTGATGGGATTTTTTTCTGATGATGATGTAATACGATGATCACAGATGAATGTGTGTGAACTAAACAGAATTACTCACTACAGGATGAACTGGGCTGCGTGTTTTGTTTCTTCTTAAGCACTCAATTATTTTTTTTTAAATAAAAATTGCGTCAGTTATTGGGAACTGAATGCCTAAAAGAATACTCACATTCTGGGTTTTGACTATTGTTGCCTCAAGTAATGTGTTTACTTGAGGCAAACCAGAGCAAAACAAACTTAAAATTTCAAAGCACCAGTACTTAGATTAATTCTTTTTTGGTTGTGCGTCATGATGCTTAGGAATTGGGGTATTCACATCAGAGTTCAGGCCAATTTATTTCAGTGCATTCTTGTGTTCTGGTTATCATTGTTGTTATCATTGTCACACTGTTCTCTTGTGTTTTCTTCATATATTTTTTTCATATTTTTGTCCTCAGTTTATGATTTTAAACATTAAATTGTCAATATACGATATATAATACACAGTAACAAGATTCTGAACATGTTTTTAAAAGAAAAGTCTGGTTGGACAATTGGAAAGGTAAGGTAACTCATTTATTTTTCACTTTTACCCAAAGTATTACAACATCCAAATGCAATGCACGTCAGTTTAACTATAGCTCTAATAATTTTCAATGGTGAAGTCCTCACAAAATCTTAAATAATTGTTGTTGATTGCAGATGTTTCTAGTAGCTCCCATTGACTTTGCCTGTAAAGTGGGGAGAATGGCACTAGGCTTATCGTACCTTGACGTCACTGCTGGAAGATGTCATGAGTGAGATGTTACTATATTTGGGCAAAAATGGCCGCTCCAAGACTCAGTGATCCTGACGAAAAATTGTTTAAATTTTTTTACTGATTACACTGACTTCATTAAATCACGGCGAACATATTAGTTTAAGTATAGATAGTGACCCATTGGTTATTCCTTCCTGACCGGTCTTTTCCTTTAATGCCAGCAATACAATTTAAGATAGGATCTAAACCAATCGATTTTTGAAATTTGAATCAATACTCAGCGTTACTAACAAGCAATATCGTCATGATTTTATTTGCTTTAACTATAAAGTATACAAAGGAAAATGGAAACCTTTCACATTTTTTTACATTTTAGGCCTATTTTTGATCAACCGATTTCTATTCATCAATCCATAGAAAGATCTACTCTAGATAATGAATCAGCAGATTTTTTTTACAGGGTTCTTATATTATAAGGAGTCCATGCAACCTTTCCATGTGCCAATCCTAGAAAATTTCTGTCTTTCCCACATGGAATTTGACTGTTTCCTGGTCGGACACTTATATTTGTGAATGATGTTCTACGTCAATACTTAGACAGGGCTGTTTACCTTTCTAAACCTTTGCTTAGAGAAAAGAGTCGGGGATAAAAATTGAGGTACACGGTCTTACCTGTCTCTCCATGTCTGCCTCTGCTGGTGCCTGTCTGTCAGAGCAGACAGCAGCGTTTCTGCCATCTCTCGCCTTCCTTCCTCCTCTTGGCCTTCCTCCTCCACTGTAGCCAGGAAAAGCATGGTCTGAGAATAAAAAGACATAAGAAAATAAATGATTAAGCAGTCTCATAATGAGCAGCAGTCTCAAAGTAAAACAAAGGACACATAAATAAGGTCTTACATCCAATAAAAAAAGGAGCTATCTGTGTTTAATTAATATCACCCAGGATGATTAAATGCATGGAATTAGGTAGAAAGACAACCTGAAGTGATTGGAAGAACCCTTGAGCTTCTATTCTCAGAGTAGAATTACACAGCTTGAAGCTGAGACTCAATTATAACATCCTCGGGACGCCAGCATACAGTAAGTCTAGTATAAAGTCAGTTTCACATCAGAGGATGGGCAAATTACACCCAATATTAGAGTGTGAGTCAATTAATCGCGTCCTGCACAGCGCGGTGTAATGTGTGAGTATCCCCCTGTTGAACATGAATTACAGGCCAGCTTAGAGTATGACGTGGCACATCACTGCTAATCAGAGACATCCTGGCAAACCTTCGCCTCTGAGTCTTCCGCAGCCTCTAAGCTGGTAGAGAGGGAGTCAAACGAAAAAGGATCTGGCAGCCCAAATTAAATGCAGCGCTGTCAGCTGCAGTCAAATCCCTCTTCCTCTTTACCCGTCACACATTTTCTCCCTCTCTGAATATCCTTAAATGCCTCCCCCCTCAGCAGAACCTCTGAGAAGTGATGGATCTGTAACTGTGACTGACTCTGACGCCTTGTTAAGAACAGTCTCTTCCTGTCACATCCACCAGTCAAGCATGTTCATTTCTTCCCATTAACCATGACTCCCCTTCCCAGTCATCCAACCTACCTTTCAAAAAAACTACAATATGAGAGAACCTTCATTTCTTTCTCGTCACCTTTTTTTAATCCTTTTCTGACAATCTACCTGTCTGTCTTAATTCATGTGACTATGGCTTTGATTGTCTGCGTGCGTGTTTCCAAAGGAGACGGGTAATATGCTTACTTCCCTGTGCACCCCGCAGGACAGGTGTCAAAACACGTAGCGGTGTGTGAATGATTACACCCGACTCGGAGGAGACACCAAAGATTACAGTGACCAGGAGGAGGCAGGGCCGGCTGTACTCCCTCTGCAAACTGTGTTGTTCGCTTTGGATCAAACTCTGTCCTCCTAGGATGAGTGACGTGCTGAGAAAGTACCGCAAAGTGCATTCAGACTGTATCACAGCCCCAGCTGGTAGACATCAAATTTCCGTGCTGCCTTTGTAACGCCCCATCAGCGTTTACCTTGGAACGCGGCGGAGCAGAGCAGAGTGATTCGCTGTTGATATGAAACCTGCTCTGTTGTGATTCAGAGCATGTTTCAACTCATTTCAAAGTTAACTTACCAACAAGATGTATGAAAAGAAAAGGAAGGATTAGAAAAAATACAGCAGGTAGAAGGTGGGGTATAGGATTTCTATAAAAACAGCGGCAAGGGATGGTTCCAACCAAGGTTCTGTCATGATCCAGTATAAAGATAAAATGTCACTTCTTCAATAACTGACTGTGTGTACACTTCTGAACAGTGCTGAAAAAAAGTTTTACTACCCTCAACTTTTTTCTATATTGCTACCAAAGATTAACAGAGTTTCCGAAAATCATTAAAAATCATTAAAAGTCACGAACTTATTTTTTGAATTAAGGCCTTAATTGGCATTAAAATGCATTAAATGTGATTATTGTGGCATTTATAATGCTTTAAAAAAAAGTTTATAAAAACAATTTTGTCAGATATATTATATTGCGATATATTTGCGCAGAATTGCTGCTGGTTGATCGTAAAGCCATACAGTATGTTCGGAAGAGAAGCTCAAGGCGGAGAAAAATCTAGAGAATGGGGAAAATGCAAATTTCAATGAATTTTGCTGAAAAAAAAGCAATTCGTGACATGGCTGCAGCCTGTTGACGGTTACTTTTTAATGGCATTAAAATGATTTCTAAGAGCATTAAAAAGCATTAAATTAGAGTTACTCATTCCTGTATAAACTCTGATTAAGATCTGCTGTTGATCTCAGGATCTGCAGGAATCCGCTGTCATTCAATTATTTGATGTCCATCCATTTGTCAGAACACCCCGGATGATTTATTTTAATAACTTTAAAAATAATCAAAAAGATTCCTATTTTTCAGGAATTTAACTCAGTCTCTTATATCTAACAGTTTGTTGAGTCTTTGGAAATGTTGATATTTATAGCTGACAGCTAATGCTAAAAATTAAATGTCCAAGAAGCAGTCACATCCCAAAAAAGTGCTTCAGCCAAACATTTTGATTAAAAAAAATGAGTAAAAGGAAAAAGGGCTAAAGGCACCAACAACAACAGCTCTAGGCTTGAGAGTATTTTGTAGCCACAAATGAATTGGGAATCTCCGGGAAAAATAAAAAAATATTTTGTACTCCCTATATTAACCTCCTCCTGCAAAAGATGTAACTGCTGTCAATGGTCTAAAGTTTTCGTTTTAGATGGAAGTAATTTTGCCTATTGTTTGGGAATCAAAGCATAGGAGCCTTCAAGACGAATAATCCATTATGCTTGAGATCCTTTGTGAAATTTCTAGCATCAAAGAAGTGTTAGGGAGCCATGTTGTCTGCTGGTTTAAGGTCAAAGCAATTGTCTGCTGTTAACGGAGAAGACAGTCGTTGAGTAAAGGAGGCTTTTTAGGCCTGGATGACAATGGATCATAAGGCAGTTAAGTGACCAAACAAAAAAAACTAATATATTCCCTTTTAAATAATCAAGAACTGCAAAGAAAATCATATAAATATTTCATTCTATGCAAACTATCTCGTTGATCACTTTAGACTACAGCGAAGAACTACATGCCAATGCTATTTTTCTAGTTTTTTTTCCCCTTATATCTCATTGCTTTTTTTTTTGTATCTGATTCTGTCTGGTTGTTTGCAGCAGAGCGCCCTCTCACTGAAACCTTGTGCATGTGTGGCTGCATGGCCAATCATGTGCACATATGATCTTCTGTTTAAAGCAGAGTGCTGAGAGAGGCCTTCAGGTTTAGCCCCAGGCTGATCCCCAGGCCATTCAGGAACCCCACTGCTTGTTTACTGGTCAAGCTCGGCTTTTGCCAGACCTCAGTCCTTTATCGTTTGGCTTATGTTAGCACAAATCAGCCCCTTTTTTACTTCTATTTACCCCTCGATGACAGTAGCTGTCCTCACGGTTCACCTCTATGAGCCCAGTGCTGACCACAGATGTCCCACTGACCCTGGCCACGTCCTGAGGTGAAACAGAGGACACGGGGAACCTGCGTACATCTCTTTCTGCTTCCCAGACCCCCAAATTCAGCTCAGTCTATTTTACAACACGATCGGCATAAACATTTCCGTCCCTCCGCAGAGGCAGGATAGGTAAACAAACACACAGGCAAGCTAAGGTGGTGTTTTCGTTCGTGGAGAGAGCTAGAGTGATGATAGCGTTCCAAGTGGAGGCTGGCTGGAGGGCAGCCTGGGGCAGCTCACTAACACCTCGAGTCAGGACTGTATCTTAACACCAACAAGCATCTGTCTATTCGATCACATTTCTATCCTATAACAATGTGTCACTCATTCAACACGGAATAACACAATGGGAAGATTGTTGCTGCACACAGTGCAACATGATGTAAAGCTTCACAGAATAGCTGTCTCTGATTACACAATGGCCAAGTACCTTTGAAGGTATTGATGTTTGGAAAAAGATTCCTGCAGCACTAAAAGTTAGCACTCCACAAAACTTAGGTCCTCTCTGACTATCAGAATGTTTTAAAAACTTATCAACACCCGACTGAATGCTTAAGATGATGCCATGTGAGACCAAAGGTACCAGAGGAGATTTTTTAGGCCAGAATTGACCAACATAATAACAGATGAGTAACTAAAAATGAGGTAAACACTAAAAAAATCCAGGGTTTTGGATTTCATACAATGTTGCATCCAGAGAACGTTTGTGTATCTAAAGCTGCAGTTCTACACATGTATTCCACTGCAACTTCAGAAAGACGCAGCCAAAGAGGATTCCAGAAAATTTTGGGGGGGCGGCCTAGTGGTTAGGGCATAGGGCTTTGAATCCTGAGGTTGTGAGTTTGATCCCCCACTACCACAGACTGCCACTCTGGGTCCCTGAGCAAGACTTGCTCCCTGGGCGCCACACAATGGCAGCTCAGGGCTCGTTAAGGGGATGGGTTAAATGCAGAGAAGTAATTTCCCTCTGGGATTATAGAAAATCAAAAAAAATAAATAAATAAAACTGCTGCCATTTTTTACCTCAAACATTTATGGACGCAAAGACTGTTTTAGGTCATGCCAGATTTTGGCCAAAAGATATTCCAATGTTTTTTTTTTTTTTCTATTCAAAAGGAGGGCATGTTAGCAAACTTTAGATATTAGCCTTGCTGCTTCAGTTTCAGTTTAAGTCACAAACTGACGGCAATCTGTTCTTATTTACGAGAGGGAAGAACAATTACAGTTCCATTATACCTAGTATGCCACGCACCTGCAAACTCAACATGATGTTGTTTTAAGAAATGGTGATTGTTGTTGGACTTATCCAACTCTTGGATAAATATCTATACATCTATTTAAGCATCTTAATTTACTTTAAAATCATTGTTTCATCCGTCCAATTAAATTCAGTTTATCTATATAGAGCCAAATCACAACAAATCATCTCTGAGGAATATCAACCAGATCATCCAGTCAGATTGGTTCAAAGTTTTCTATTTAAGGAAAACCAGCTGACTGCATCGACTCATTGACTCGACAGCAATCCCTCACACCAAGCCGGCTTGTAGCGACAGTGGAGAGGAAAACCCCCTTTTAACAGGAAGAAACCTCAAGCAGAACCAGGCTCAGTGTGAGCAGCTATCTGCTGAGGCCGACTGGGGTTCAACGAGACAGAAGCAGACAAACAGAAAAAAGCGGAGATACAAAAGGTAACTGTCATCCTGCTTCACAGGTGGCCTCGTCCAGGTGGATGAGCTCCAAGCCAATTCTGCTAGTCACAGTAAAATAAACAGAACTACACTGAAAGCAGGCCAAGCTCCAACATCTATAAAGCAAGGTTAAAGGAATAGTACACCCAAAACATGATTAGCCTTCATTTTCTACTCACCCCCATGCTGAACAACACCCTGGAGTACTTTTTTGATATCTCAAATGCATCTGGAGATCTGGGAGGCTTCTTGCTGTCTGCTGACATTCAAATAATGGAGGTCTATGGTG
>NW_015150716.1:394056-433436 GCF_000732505.1 Cyprinodon variegatus | reverse complement strand
CACCATAGACCTCCATTATTTGAATGTCAGCAGACAGCAAGAAGCCTCCCAGATCTCCAGATGCATTTGAGATATCAAAAAAGTACTCCAGGGTGTTGTTCAGCATGGGGGTGAGTAGAAAATGAAGGCTAATCATGTTTTGGGTGTACTATTCCTTTAATGGCAGCAGCACAGCTGATATTTCTCCCCGCGATTATATCACAACCAAACAGCAACAGACCAGATGAGGCTAATATGATGAGATAAAGCAGGGAGCATAAAGTTAGAGGTCAAACTAAAAAATACTGCAGAATGGGACAATAGAGATAGAATGCAGAATGATGAAAAGGGGTCCCTATGTCCTCCAGCAGTCCAAGCCTATAGCAGCATAACTATAGAGATGCCTTAAGAATGATATCTCTATTTCAGATAGAACATAATATTGTTTAGATACCATGACTGAAGACATAACACGTGGATCCATCTAACCATATCTTGTTGATTTAATTTGATCATTTCATATACCTAGGGAATATAATATTTCTGTGTGAATATCAGCTGTCAACATCAAAACAAAAGCAGGTGTTCTAAAGTTAAAAAAGGGGCATGAGCAGTTTTATCTGGAAAAACTGAGAGACAGATTGATCTTTAAAGTTAAGGAACAGATGTGCAAGACCTTATCAAAATGTTTCTGATGTGAGAAATTTAGTTCTCTGAAGTTATTTGTTTCCTGATCACACAGCAGACACTGTGGGTTCATATAGGTTGTCTGTTTGCCAAACAAGAATGTGTTCTATCAACTGGTCTGCTAGCCAATAAAGTTATCCTTACAATATGAAAGCATAAATAAATCAGTGAAACATTTTAAAGAAAAGCAATTTCACACAACACAGGAGCCAATGTATCATTATATGTAGAAAATCCACAGAAGTTAAGAACAAGAACTAGGCAGATAGGTCACACTATATGAGATATCCAGAGGTCACAGAATCAAACCAGACTCTTCTGTTTTACTTGATGAAATACTCTGGAGCTGAATTGAGCTCTATTTATGTAAAGGGACTGGTTAATCTTGAATTAACCCAACACTGTAGATTGCTGCTCAAGCAAAAGCTCTGTGTGCATCTAATGTCCACTACTGAATTAAGTAAATCCAACATATTTAATAGGGTGAGTGTGGCTCATAAACTGGAACCCGTTGGTCCAAAATAATTTGAAAAATCAAAATTAACTCAGGATTGAACAAAGCAACCAAAAGTTTTCCTTCACAGGACCAGATTGATTTTGAAAGTACTGTATATATACTTGGTCATTTTTCATGTTGCAGATAGTCAATAGTGTGACAGATGTATGAGAAACAATCTAGGAACAATCTATCTAGCTTTAGCCATCTTTCAGATGTTTTTGGTGGAATACCACCATCTACTTTAACGAAAAGGTATTTAATCCATCTTGATTGAGATTATTTTAAATATTATCTACGAACTGACCTACTGATTTAGTCCTCTAACAATCAACATTCTTGGATGATTTCAACAGGCAACATTCCTCCATAACTTGACCTCAATGAGCAGAATGTTGCCAATGTGGACGTTTTCCACTGTTTCCGCTCAGCTGCCCCAACACCTGATTTCAATGGCCCTGGGAGTGAGAGTTTACCAAATTCACAGCTGCCTGTATCTTCCTCTCCCCCTTAATACAGGAAACCAATATCACTTTGACCGCCAGTGGGAAAAAAAAGGCATCAGCCACCTTGCTCTGGGTAATGGATAGCTTGTGCTTACTGATATAAACAACAAGGGAGCTGTGATCCTGTCAAGGCCATTTCCACTCTCAGCAAGTGGTTTATGTGTCTGTGCTTCTTTCTACCACAGTTACCTTGCACTTTTCAGCAGTGAAATAACTATAGTAACTGGGAAAGAAGTACATTCTGACCAAAGACACTTTTTCCTACACCACAGTCACAAAAAAGATGTGCTTGTAAACGTAGGTGTATTCTCTCCCATCCGGCTGCTGTCACATGATTAAAAAAGGTTCTAAATTGAGAAATATCTAAAATTAAGTTTGCTCTGCTTCCAATATGAGAGATTGGTTGATGATGTATGTGTGTAGGTGTTCAGTGTGCGCATGTGAGTGACTGAAGGCAAAAAGAAGGATGATTGTCAACACTTCCAAGTAAGGATTGTATTACAGATTTTATAGCAGCACCATTTATGATTTATCAAAAGGAATGAAGAAGACAGAAGTTACACAACAATGTTCTCTAAAATTTGATGGCACATAAAAAAATTTTTTATTTGCATACCCTATTTTTTATTCTTATTTTTTATTCTGCTACATTTATTACATAGTGTTCAATAAATGATAAGTGTTTTTAATTAAGAGTAATTTTCATTTGAATGTGCCTTAATGGAGACATCCATGTTTGTCAAACAACACTGCCACCTACCTGTTTGTGAAGTCACGGTGCGGTATCGGCTGTTGAGCAAGTCCCAGTGCTGTATCTGGTGTTTGTCAATACGTGCTATTATCAGTCATTGTGAGTCATCTTGAAAACATTCTTCTTAGAAATGTTGGCAACATATTACGTATTTTTTCTCTGGCCAGAAGTTCAATGGCAAATCCTCCCTCTTCATGTTGCCAATCCAAGACAAACTGGAGGATCATGAATCGGAAAGGTGAAATAACTAAATTTTTTTCACTTTTAGCTGATGTATTACAACATCCAACAGCCATGCACGTGGGCATTGTTTAGCAACAGTTCTCATGAATTTCAATGGTGAAGTCCTCTCAAAATCTAAAATAATTGTTGGTAATTGCAGGTTTATATAGTAGTTCCCATTGATTTTGCTTGTAAAGCGGGGAGAATTGCGCTAGGCTTACCGCACCGTGACGTCACTGCTGGAAGTGTCAGGAGTGAGGTGTTACTATGGGCATAAATGGCCGCTCCCAGACTTAGTGATCGTGACAAAAGTTATTATTTTTACTTTCTCACTGAGTAACGCTAAACTTATTAAATCACTGCAAGCGTATTCATTTTAGGTACCGATAGTCATCCATTGATTATTATTTGCTGACCAGACTTTTCCTTTAAAATAACACTGTTCAACTTTGAGCCACTAGGGGCGCTGCTGAAAACAACTGCCAACAATGTGAGGATTGTAAAAGTAAAAAGTCTCCCTCTGTGTTATAAAAATCTGATAGCTGACCACTTTGGGCCAGCAGATTGAGAAGTCATGGATTTACATTAAAAAAAATTTACTCGTCTAAATTAAATCCTACATCAGAGAACCAAAATATTTCTGATCAAGTCTCATATCTTTTTTATTGACTGACAACAACTTTTAGCTCAGCTCTCGTGTTTAGGGCTGCAACTAATGATCATTTTGCTAGTAATCTCTCTATTTTTATTAATTTTTCTCACTAAGTAGTCAGTTAAAATAATTAATCTGACATTTTTTTAATTAATCAATTAATAATATCAGATAGCAAAATTTGTAAAATAAGATTTTATACAGAATTTAAACGAGGGAAAACTTTTTGCCGCGAGGAGTTCTGGATAGAGCATTTTGACGGACTAAGAGATTTCCTTTTTTTGTTTACCTAGGTTTTTTTTTTGTTTTTTTTTTTTTTTTACAATTTTGGTATAATTGCTGTTCTAAGTGGGCTGCATTGTCAGCTAAAGCCATGTTTTAGAGTCTTTACTCCAGTTAAGGACTAATTGATTACTAAAACTATTTGATGATCATTTCAATAATCCTATAAATTATTAATTTGGTAAATTTTTTCAGCCCTACTCGTGTTTATAGACGGCTCAGACACAAAGTGGCACTGGTTCATATGATGCATTCAAAGACTATTCACATAGGTGAATTTATGAGAAGAGCAGCCTGCATCAAGTGCTATATACTCATTTAACACAAGAGTTTCTGAGACCTCTGCACCATCTGTGAAATTATGTTTCTTAAAATCCCTGATATACACAATCTGACCTATCTATAAAGGATGATAAAGAAAAATCAATCAATATTGATGCAAATAAATGATCTAATTTACTTAAAATAACTTATAAATATGTGTTTGTTTTATTTAATTTGTCAGACAGTTGAATGAAAACTCAAATAAAAAAGAATACAGGGTTAAAATAAATGTTAAATAACCTGATATTGTGGTTACAATTTAGAAAAAATAGCCACAGCGTTTGCTGCTTTTCTTCTTAACAGACAAATTAGCATTAGCGGGCCTGCCAACCTGGTAGTATGGAACAAGAGCAGGCAAGTGGATACTTACTGGTTATAAAATATTATTTTGATTCTGATATATACACCTGATTGAATAAAAGCAGAGTAAAGAGCATTAGATTTAGCTGTACTTCTCATGCAGTTGTTGCATAATGATATATATTTTTGCCTCATTTAGAGTTAACGCGATAATACTCACTGGTTTAAATAGTAGATTGTCTTGGTAGGGTCATCTGCTCTAATTTATCAGTATTTTAATCATTGATTTTTTCAAAAAGAGCGTTTTTTTCTTGCAAGGGAGAGGGAACTGTAGTAACCTTCTATTAGCCTGACGAATCTGATGGTAAAATGTTGGTTAGAGCAGTGATGTGTTGCTATAGGCTCCATGCAGTAGGAGAAAACTCCACTTCCTGTTGCAACTTCTCTGGCATTCATTAAAAGGGTTTTACATGCTGGGAGTGATGTGATGGAACATTTTTAAAACCTTGATTCTAATGTCCATGCCAAACCACAAAACAACTAGAGTAATATTTCTGGTTTTATTTAATTACTTTATATTGTGTACCATCAGTACCAGACTCTCAAAATACTCTTTTCAGAGACTTACTGGCATTATCATTTATATGCTTATTTATAAAAAGATCCCTTTAGAATCTGACATGGACTCTGAGGCATTGTAGCTGTTATTATTGTGTGAGCGTGTGTGTATGTGCATTTATGAGAAGGTAGCTGTGAGTGTGCTGATGTGTTCTTGCCATCACCATGGTGACAGAAACCAAGGCCTTTCTACTGAGTTGACCTCTGTAGGGCCGTAGGGCCATCAGTTACGTCAACCAGTAAAATGGTCTTTGAAAAACACAGCAGATTATATGGAGTGTAAAACATTAGAAAAATGTGTCTTAAACATCAGAGCAACTTGTTTGAAGTGACAAAGGGTTGAGGAGAAATAGAGACGGACCCGAAAAGGAGAGACCCCTGACAAGTGATTTTGTTTGAAGGCTTTGTAACACACTCAAGTGGGCAGGGACGCTGTCTTTGACCCTTAAGGCAGTCCATCTTCTAGGCAGAATACGAGCAGGATGGTCGGACATATGCTTTGCACAGGGTCAAATGAAGCAGAACTCACAGGCTTTTGTGGTGCTTTCTTTTGGTGTTAGAAGAAAAGGCAAATCTGCTGTCAGGTCGGACAAATATCACATCAAAAGTTTGATCGTCTCTTTTTTTTTTTCTTTTTTACTAATTTATTTTTGTGCCTTATTTTTGTAACTAATGGCTGTGGAGTCAATTTGTTTCTATGGATAAATCACATAATTTTTTTTCTTAAATAAAATTCACAGTCAAGTGAAAAAAGGAGAGGGCCAAACCTTCTGAGCGGCCTTAACTTGAATGCACAATCCATCCATCAAGAGAAGCTTTGAGAGGCCCTTTGACTAATTCAGGACAATAAAGACAGAGATGGACAGAGATGTTTGCGATGAGCGTGACGCTCAAGCACCTTCTGCTCGCTTTAACCCCCTCCCCTTTCTCTTTTTCAGTTTATGAAAGCTGAGTCTAGATTCTAGCTAAATAGCAGATTGCGATCAGTGCCTGACTCTCCTGCCAGTAGAAAGCTTTTTGCTGACTGGGGCCAAAGCCAGCCTTTCTAAGCCCAAGAGTTACAGTGTTACTCACACTGCACCATACATCAGGTCTTCAAAAATGCTAAACCAATAAAAAGAGTTTCCATCCATCTTGACATGCTCACGCCGAAGAATCTGGTTTTAGAAGAGCGGGAAATGCCTGCAGGGGCAGAAATGCTCAGCTAACAAAGTTTTGATTGACTGCGTGGGTTCTGAGAAGTAGTGATTCTTCAGTTTTAGCATCTGGCTGCAGTAGTTAGACTTTACAGGCCTTCTAAAATGTCATGTCCAACATCAAATGTGAATCAGCTATAGCAGCACAGTAAAAAAGAGTGACCTTATATGAACAGGAGATTAGGGTCTCAGAAATATAGTTTTCTAACCATAAAACTGTGTACTTAATCAAACCCATGATGCCTGTGCATTAGCTATAAAACATATAAAAACACACCCCATAGTATTTAAGGTAAGTTACAACTATGGTAAAGACAAATAAGTTTCCACAAAAGATGAAAAAGTGTTGAAGCTGTGGAACATCTGCAAACCTGAACCTTGAAATTAAGTACATCATGTGCCTGAGGGATGATAAAAAGAAGGAGTGGTGTTAATGCAAGATATCCATAGGACGACCTGATGAAAGCTGATACTGCATAAAGAGAAGCAATAAGATCTACAATGAATAAAGAAGGACTTTATGGCTGGACTCAAAATCCTGACCAGAACATGAGAGACGGAAATTTACACAACTGTACAGAGATTCAAATAGACTGAGAATAACTCATAAAAACACAGCGTAGCTTTCTGGACATATGGACTAGCTGTATGTCTGGTGAACACAGTTGATTTTCACTTCACTTTCACTTTATTTTTTTAGCAAATAATCCAACATCAAACAACAAAACAATAATATCAAAACAAAACCAACAATTTACCAAAAAAAAGGAATAGGCTGAAGCAAAGCTTATTATTGCCTACCCTGTTTTATACTTACAACCTTTACAACCTACCAGGTTCTTTACTGCGTATATAAATATTCAAATCTACATAACATAGGATTTTATCATTTTACATTTTAAAGCCCTTTTAAAATTCACCAAGAAAGGACATAACTTTAAATCATCATTCAATTCATTCCACATTTTCACACCAATAACTGAAACACATCGAGACTTTATCTGGCTCTTCTCTTTAGCACATTCAAATATAAACAAACCTCGCAAATGATATTTATTCTCTCTCAACTTAAATCATTTCTGAATACCAGAAGGAAGACTTTTTTTTCACTGCTCTATGCATTATTATCAGTATTTTTATATAAACAATGTCTTGTGTTGCTTTGAATGAAGAGTTTATCAGTTGGTTCACGGTATCCCACCTTATTAATAAGCCTTATAGCTTTTTTTTGCAACTTAACTAACTTATTAATAATTGTTTTATTTCCATTTTCCCATACTTCTGAACAATAAGACAAATAAGGCATAACCAAAGAGGAATGTATAATATGCAGGCCTTAAATATCTATTCAATCTTTTATTTTAAATAATATTCCAATAGATTTTGCCACCTGCCTTCTTTTAGGAAGGCAGGTGTCAATGGTTCCAATAAAGGGGGAAAGTCAAGTTCCGCTCCCAAAATAAGACAGTGTCCTTTCTGTTGGGTATTCACATTCTTTTTTTTTAATTTATTCTCAAAATTGATCTTTATCACACATCTCTAGAAGAGAAAAGGGTCAAATATCTCAAATTGACTAGTATCACACCTTTATGGATCTCCATTAGACTTGGTTATTTTAGCTACTTTATAATCTGTTAAAATTCTTTTACATTATTCTAAAATCATATCTGCATCATCTGCTGTTTTTCTGAGTGTAGATAAGATGGAATACATTATTTAAAATCCCTTCACAGAACTTGGCTATCAAGTAACAGACAATGGCACACACCACTAAGCAGTTAAATATAACTGGATTATGAACTCACGTACTCTTACTGTCTACAACAGTGAGGCATGAAAGCCACACACACACTAATAGATTTTAGATTTAATAATGCCTGTTAGACAAAGCCGTATACATTCCTCAAAGATCTTTGAGAACGCTGATATAATCTAATTAAGTAAAAGGAATTAAAGCTGAATATGGTACGCTTTGGACTGAGTTACTTATGGACATAATTATTTATAAATCAGAAATCTGCACTACAGTGCAGTCTCATATCCAAATGCTCAGCTTTCACTTGTGTGCGTGTCTTTGTTGGCTGAGTGGCTGTATTTTTAGTTTAATCTTTCCTCGTAAGAGTCGTTAATTAGGATGATGTTCAGCGGCCAGCTTTTATTGCAAGTGTGCTGCATTTAATCTGCATTTGGAAACAGCCCCGATGGATTTTTCAAACAATCTGTTATTTGAAAACGATACTAAACAGCAAAAAGGCGTGGAGATCAATCACATTATCAACTGACATTTCTGAGAAGGCAGAAAAACCTGTCATTCTGAAAAAGTCTGTAATCTCCCTCTGAGATTATTAAAGTATTTCTGATTCTGAAACAAACAGGTTGATGTGTATTATTATGGTTAATTCTCAATCATGTGTCTTAATTTGGTTGTGCACTACAATAAATACAAATACTGGCAAATGTTAGAATACCCCACTTATATTTTGTAATCTAAACCACAGATGCTATAATTAGAAAATTCACGCATCTTGAAATACAAATTGTCCTTAAATGTTTAACCAATGTACTTTTTCCATGATAATTTTGTTCTAACTGTGCATATGATTGGTTCTCACTCAGAGAGGCTAATGAGAGCAGCTAAAAGGTGTTTATGAGACTGTTAGCCAGGAGAGGATGCTGCCCTGCAGCTTTCACCCAAATAAAAGAGTCATTCATTACATCCAACATGACCCTCTCATTACGCACAAATAGGAATTAATGAGTGCTATATCGGGCACTCCCAGCTGAGTGAGGCGGGGCTCGCTAAAAGACTGGCGTTAATTACACTGTCCTACATCTCACCCATTTAACACCACACATCAGATCTCTTTTTGCAGAGAAGAAAAAGCAATGGCTTTTCCTTATGAAGCAGGATGGACATTCAGAAGTGTGGACATATGACTACAAAACATGCATGTCAGAATAGAAAAAAGTTGTAATTTATTTTAAATTCTAGCTGGAGAACAAATATTTTTAGTTTGATCTGTGCTGTTGATGCTCTCATTTAAAATATGCTCACAAAAAAAAAATGCTATCAGCGCTCCAAGGACTTTTACTCCTTTTTAGCATTCTTCCTCAACCTGCTTTGAGCATCAGCTTTATAGATATTCAGCCATGGTATCACTGGTTGCTCCTTTGTTTTACCGATAAGGTTTAGGTCTAAAGACATGATGGATTCATCTGTTAATTCTTATATTTTGGACCATTATCCAATAAGAAATTCCTATTCTGTGAATGTTAGAGACTAGGAATGTGCATTATGAAATGTATAATAGAATAAAAATTATGATGATCTAGCTAACAGGGATTTTACTCAGTTTGCACTGAAAAAAAAATCTATAAATTCAGCAGGAAAAGTACAGAACAAGTTTGGGACTGATGTTGTTGGTGTGTTCTGGTTGAACAACTCAAGGAGGCTTATGTTTGACAGGAGTTAAATTTTGCATAACAAATAAAATGGAAATAAACATAAGATTTCTGTGTATTTTGAAATACACTTAAGTGTTGTTTGATGTAACATATACTTTAAAACCCTTTTTTAAGTACTAAGCTATTATGCAAATTCTTTATAAAACCTAGCTTTCCCTCTTGTCTCACATCTTTTTTTTTTTTTTTTGGTTGCTTCATAGTTCCACAACTTGTCTAAAATATTACCATAAGAAGATGAGGATTTTATCTCTTAACCTGAACAAAGTCATCTTTTTTTATATTATTATTCCATTATTTAACCTCTGTTAAAGCAAATTTTCTCCAACAGGACTTGGATAAAAAAAAAATAATAATAATTAGACTACTCAGAATCAAACAATCTTGGTTAAGTCGAATAACTATTCATTTCAAACATTCTGATACCTCGTATAGTTTATGGTGCTACACACTTGAACAAAGTTTCTATTTTGTGGGATGAGGAACACGTTACAACAGATCTTCACCTTTCCTAAACAATATTTTTATATTACTCCAATCATTCACGCGAAGCTCAAACTTAGACTTATCAAACCAAACTACTTTATCCCAATTAAAGTGTCATGCAGCTCAGCTCTGTTTTGCTGTTTCTGGAGTGGCTGGCTGCTTGACACTCTCTGGTCCGTTCCACTCTGTTAAATAGAGTGAGCAAATACAAATACAAATCACCCTTATACCTCCCAGTAGATATTTTGTATATTATTTTGCATATTATATGCTTGCTTCTCCCAGTCAGGCTGTGCCAGATTGTTTCTTTGCCTGCATGAGGTAGTTCCAGTGCTTGTGTGCATCTCTCGCCTACTCCTGTGTTTGCCGTCCCCTAACTGGATTCTGATCAGCTTACTTCAGCCTACCACCATTCTGTTTTGCCATCTTCCTCCTGTCCAAGCCTGCCTAGCAGGCTGTTCAATCTGCCACTGGCCTGTTGAGCCTATGTCCATATCCAGTTCAATTGTTCATATCCACATCTTTTATTAAGTGCAGTTATGTTGACTGAATTTTTTCAGCTGCAGTCTCATAGATAAAGTCCCAGAAGAGTTTAGCGAGCTTCATGTTCCCCATTGTACAGTAATGACAGGACAGGTGGATATTGTCTGTCATACAGACTCTGCTACCCTTCATACAACTAAAGTGCAGACTATATTTCTGCAATTGTAAACATCAAATGTCGCTTGGGTCTGGTCGCGAACCAGTTTTTCTGGTATGCTTCTGCACCGTCGGTCTGGAATTTCTAATGACGCACAGCAGTTTCCCGCCAAATGCGCAAGGGGGAGCCTATTGGAGAACTCGCGATAACTTCAGTGGTGCCGGCGGGAGTGTTTATCTTCCAAAACAACAAGATGCAAGATATTACGGTCATGGAGATGGATCTAGAGTTGCTAGACATCAAAGAGGAACAGCTTCTGTAATGGAGTTGGCAAAAAGACTAATTGACCTTTCCTCGTAGTTGACCGTTGTAGTTGTTCCTCGGTTTTTAAAAATGGCACGCCCCAGCACCGAATCGAGAACGACGACCACACAGACAGCCGGAAAGGCATACCAAGGACCAATCACAGCTGCTTTTTGTCTGCGCACTTCCGCTTGAGGTCTGCCCGGGTTTGCGACCATCAGACGCGTAGTCAGGATTTTTTTTAGGTGCGCGACAACGGTTGCAGAACCTCTGTGCGGGGGGTGTGGTCGTGCACAGAGATAGATTTGAAGGTTGCAGAACCTATGTGCCAGAAGCATAAATTGGCCTTTAAACAGTAAGTTTGGGCCATATTTACCTATTCAACCATTCTGCTCACCAAGCAAAGAAAACACATGTGATCATCCTGCTCAGCAGTCAAAAGCTAAAAGAAATATGTCTCCAAGTCACACTAGATTTATAGGCCACAGTAAGAGAAAATTATTGATCACTAATAAGAAGCCTAACAAAACAGGAGAGAATAATATAAGCTGAGCCTTTTAGCTTTGTCCATCAGGGATGACAGGGAATGTGTTTTAACTCCGTACTGAACTGACATTTTGTTATACAAAAAAATGCAGGTTACAGAGAATAAACTATGCTGGACTTTAGCTAGTTTTCTTGAAACTATGCATGCAATGTGTTTCTGCACAAACAACTCACCAACATAGACTCAAAAGCAGTATATTGGGTTGTTTTGTGCTGAAAACTGGAAAATGTGAAGGGCTAGGGATCAGTTGACCAATTTGATTAGTGGTTATCTTGGTCATGGTCATCACCCTCCCTTCTCTGTTAGTTTTTGTTTCCTTATAAATTTTATCTTCAGATCTGGATTCCACTGGAGTATAATAATACCAGAAACCAGATTACCTTGTTAACACCTATCTTCTATTCCGGTCCCTAATTAGGTTTTAACAGTTTTTCACTTTGAGGGGGGTCTGCACATGGGGTGGGTTGTTTTCATTTTCATTAATTGGTTTCATTTATTGTTTCATCTGTATGGGTGAAATAAAGCCCTGTGAGACCAGAGCTGTGATTAGGGGCTCTGCAAATAAATGTGAGATGAATCTGAGCTGGAGATAAACAACATTAAGAATGCCAACCACAGGAGCTGATTAAGATTTAGATATGGATTAAAAGATTTTTTTAAGAGAACATACAGAGTTATTGGAAGCAGACCTGTGTTTGTGTTCAGCTTGGCTTTCAGAGCTCAGCTGGTGGTTAGGTTTTTTTTTTTGTTTTTTGGTTGTTTGTTGTTCTGCATTGAACCAAGAAAAAGGACTGCTTCCTCTAAGCTGTAATATTTCTGTATTTTATTGATTTTTCTTACTGATGAAGATCTTATAATATCTAAGTGTAAAACCAGCCTTTGGTACAATTATAGTAGTAAGACTTAGGGGTTTGTGTCTCACCGGCTTTGTAGAGAATAACCTTTTTGACGGTTCATTGTAAAACATCCAAAGTTAAAAACGGGCTATAAAATAAGTTCTTGAGTCATTGCATCTGGGTTTGGACTTTGGCGGGACCATTCTACCACATAAAAAGCTTTACATAAATGTTGTTCATTGTCTTGATAGAAGGTGAACCTCTATTTTTTCAGGCTTTTGCACATTTCCTTCCAGAACTATCGTGTACTGAGCGCCATGTGTCCCAAAATGTGGTTTTTTCAACATAATTGACCATCGCCATGGTGAAGTAACAGCATTGTTTTTTTCTCCACATGTTGAATTTTCAGTGTAGAACAAAAAGATTCATGTTGGTCTCATCTGAGCTCTTTCTTGTGTGTGAAAAACTGCAGCAGAAAGCTTCTTAAAGCTTTATATCAGAAATTAAACCATCAAACCATTCTTCAATGAATCAAGATCAGCTGATAGCTATCCAATAGGCAGATTCTCCAGTTGAGTTCCTCCATAGTTACCACAGGCATCTCAGATGTTTAATGCTACCTGTGGCTGGCCATACTTCTGTGGATTCGGGGTATCAGCGTTCTCTTTCTGCTTTCAGATAATTAAATTCTGTGTTTTGAACTGTTCAAAGCTTTAAAAACAAAAAATGGACGTTACTTAAACCTTACGAAGTTATCTCTGGTGGTCCCTGGATTTAAAGAGAGCTGTTTGCTTGCTTATGATCTCCGGCAAACTTTACAGAACACCTGAATTTATAATGAGGTTTACATTTTACACGGCTATTTCTTTAGTGAAGGCAGTGGCAGCCTAGTGGTAAGGACATTGTGCTTTGAATCCTGAGGTTCTGAGTTCGAGGCCCACTCCCACAGACTCTGGGTCCCTGAGCTCAAACCCTTAACCCCACATTGCCCCCCCGGGCGCCACACAATGGCAGCCCTCTGCTCCCCAAAAGGACGGTTCAAATGCAGAGAGTTTATGTCGTTGCTCTGTACTTAAAACAATTTAATGACAATAAAAGCTGGGAAAAAAGTAAGTGAGTACAGTAAATGATGCTGAATGCACCACACTTTTACTAATAAGAATAATGCATCATTTTCCCTGAGATCACAATTGTGAAGTACTTTGCATTGTCTGTCACATTCATTGCAGTTTGTGGCTGCGATGTGACAAAACGTGAAAAAGTTCAAGAGGTATAAAAGCTGTTGGAAGTATCACCGAACGAGACAGAAAGCGCTCGCCATGTGTTTCCCACATCAGATGGAAAGTCTCATAATTTCCTGTTTTAGTGACAAATAATGATGTTTCCTTTTGTCTGTGGCAACTTCTTTCGCTAAACTTCAGTGACATGATTGCCTGTGAGAGGAGTAAACAATTACGCCTGGATCAAAGTAGAGCCATAATTATATGTCAAATGCTGGTTAGCATTAGCGTCTCTCTTCAGGTAACAGAGGGGGCGTGCATTACTGTGAGGTGTTCGGAAATATCGCTTTCATCTTTTTATACTTTCTCCCCCATCAAGGCATGTTTTAACAAACACACACTTCATCCTTCATCTTTCTTTCCCTCTCTTTTTTTCTCTTTTTTTATTTTTTCTTGATGGTATGACTCAGGGAGAAGCTTGGCCCTGCAGCCAATGCCGCCGTCCACACCGAATGCGATTAAACGGAGCAGTGATTAATCTGGGCTGCCCCATAAGTCCTCTTTACCACTTTAAAGGATGTTATCTCCCCCTCCTCTGAAGGCTTATCTTGCTGATCGAGGCCGAGGATGAGGAGAGGAATAGGAGGAGAGCGAGGGTGGCTACGGGTAGGTGGGAAGAAATCAAACTAAATCCATACAGAGGTAAGTAAATGAATAAGCAAGTAAATAAAGTGGGCAAATAAAGCAAAGCAAGGATTGAGGGTGCTGCTAAGCGGATAAGGCAGATCAGTCTCTGTAAAATACCCATTTGTTTTCTAAGAAGACGAGCTGTCTTCAAGGCCCACGGATGGAATTAACAAAAAATAAATAAACAAAAACTCTCAGTGTTACAATTCTGACAACAAAACTCCTTTAAATAAATCTTCTCACAATAACACTGCAAAGATAAAGTGAAGACGTTACTTAGCTGACATCCAAAGGCAGTATGTAGAGTTTACGAATAAAAAACATTACTTCCTGAGCAGTTGCTACATACAGACAAGCAGTCAATAATGATGAAGTTTCACTCACCTGCAGCGGGTAACAAGTTGTTTCAAGTCGGAGTTAATCATGCAAAGGAAAATGCAAATCGTATCCTGCACAGAGCCTTGGGACATGATGTTACGAGGGGAATGTAACTTAAATAAAGCAGCTCCAGTTCTGATAACGGCGCCTCTGACCATACCTTTCATTTTACTGTTAAAGCTAATACTGTAAAAAAAATCTGCAGTCATTCTCTCAAACCTCCGTCTGTTTACCTAAACCTGGTTTGGTTTTAAACGGGTCAGTTACTGGTATCAATGTTCTGTTTAAAGACAAAATGCAATAATTTGCCATCATACTGTTCCTTACATTTTAAAGCAACAAAGAGGAAGCAGAGTTATGCCCCTTCTCCACCTATTGCTGCACACTGCAGGTCAGTTGGCTTAAAGCAGACCAAAATTAGTTTTGAATTTTAATGAGTCAAAAGTGATTTTTCCCAGACTCCAGTTAACAATAAAGATTTCTATTCTGTTTACCATCACTTAGCAGTGAAGATGTGACACGTCGCTGTTTTTAAGCAAAACGTGGAACATCTGTTTACTCTTATAAAGGTAATGCAGCTTTAAAATGATTTCACTGAGTTGCACATTTGTTACACCTGTGTAACTTTGCAGTCATTTAGAACAAAGTAAAATGTAAAAACCTTTTTGGATCAGAGTCATTTTATAAAGAGCAAAATATCAAATCTACATATGACCCAATAAACGGTTTTTAATCAAAAAATTATTGATAGATTAGCCTTTTTCTTAATTCCAAATTTTCTGCCACCACATAGGCTATAGAATTAAAAAATAAATTAATGTAATTACAAAATCTCTGACAAAAGGAATAAAATTGATCTGAAATGATAAAATTAAATGTAAGTTTTTATTGTATATTTTTTCTTAAGTATATATAATGAATATTTAAAAAATATTTTTTTATTAATTTAAGCAGCTGTAGGACTATTTGCTGTTTATCTGTTTTATTTGCACAGCTATTATATCTCAATTTATATTAATATTTTTGTTTGACATTTTTGTATAATATTAGGATACCTTGAAAAGGTGGAGTGTTTTGCTCAATGGTTTCACACCATGAGACTTTTAACCGGCCTGCTATGCCTGTTATAAACTCCAAAATGGACACCAGTGTTTTTGTCCTTTCATGCAAACCTCACCATACTACTGTGACGGGGTTAAAGCTGTGCAGGGCTCTCGTTTTTCCTTTTTTTCTTTTTTTTTTTTACCTCTCCCCGCTCCGGCTTACAGCGATGTTGCAGCGAGATTCTGTCGTAGACAAACCTCTGCGGGATTCCATTCAACACTAGTGTACATCTTTAGGTACAAAGCTGAGGGCTGCACTGGCTCCAGGTAACATAAACGCTCCCTTCAAGCCACCGCGTATATCTGCCCATGGAAATTCTCTAAAGGGGTTTAAGCGTTTACGAAGAAACACTATCAGGCATTGCCGAAAAATTCAGCTTACCCTGTTGAATAGGGACTTCAAAGAGAATTGCAAATACCTTTCGCGCCGCTACATTTTCTCCCCTCTTCTCTCCCCTTTGCTTGCTCTGCCTCTCCGTGTCTCTTCCTGCTTCTTTTCATTTTCTTTTTTTCATGGTTCCAAACATGAGCTGTAGCGTGATGTAAAATGTATTATCAGCCATATATTTCCTCTTTAAATGAAGAATAACAATAATCTTGGAGTAATTTCTTTCTCACTCAGCCCTGTCTAAATAGGGCAAAGAAAGCAAGCTAATAAAGAGTGGATAAATAAGGCCCTGCAGTAATGAACGTGTGGATTAGGGCCTCTAGTCTATGTTCCATGATAAGGGGGGAAAAAAACACTACTACTATCCAGGTAAGAGCACTTACTGGCTGTCATGGAAGGATAAACCACTATGCAGCTGCACAATTTACTTCCCGCACTCACATTGTGCGCACACAAACAGACGTTACAAATAAATCAACATCCGCACGCTCAGTCACACACACCGTTAGGGCATGAGAACCACGAAGAAAAGAAATATAATAAACATATAAGCCTATTTATTCAGCCTGGGCTTTAAACGCAAAACAATATGGCGCAAAGACACAGTGTGATTTAATGTTGGAGATAATAAATGGCTTCATAATGAGCAATAAAAATGATCCCTTAACAGTTTACTGCTTAGTTCACACTTATAATTAATCTGGGTTGCATGTGTGCGTTTAGAGCGGGAATAAAACTGTGTGCGAAGCAAAAGAGAAAACAAGTGCTGGGAAACATCTACAGAGTCATTCGGGCCATAAAAAGAGGAAAAAAGGAGGAACAACCCCTAAGAAAAGGGCCTCTTTTCCTCTACACCTGGACTCTCCACACAAAAAAACACACACAGCAAAAAAAACAGACATTTAGTAAAATTATTTAGCACAACGGGAAACCATAACATTTATAATGTTTTACAAAGCCATCAAATAAGGAAAGAGGGGATTAATTGCCCTGGTCCGACCTTAAAATAATTATTTTGAGCGCTGCAACTCTAAACTCCAACGAAATTGATACACTTTGATAATTAGATTCTTGGCACTGACCCGCTGAAGTCAATAAAGGTTATTAAGGCCAATTGCTGTCTAAACGCATTACGGCCAGAGTAAACTGTCCGTCGGAGGCCCCTGCTACTCCAGCGCCAATATGATAATCCATTCTCCGTCCTGGGGGTTTCTTCCCCAGCGCCTGTGTCTCCACTCTGCCATACAAAACCAGATTGGATTCGCTTAACCTTTCCAGGACTTTGATCAAATGAGCTCACACAGCAATAACATTTACATTGACCACCCCACCACCCACTCCCCCCCTGACTCACACACAAACCTTATCTCACTCCTGTCTAGCTCCTCTGACTCTACAGACTCTCATCCCCCCCCCCAGGTTTGCTCAATAACCTAATCAGCTCTTGATGGCGGCCGGGCCAGGTTGCGTATGATTGCGAGCGCAACTCACCTCAGCAGCTCGGATTGTTTCCGAGGACTGTTATTAGAGGGAGGACTTTGGCGGGGGTTAATATGGTCACTGAGTAAAATCCCTGCACAAACACACGGGGCTGCATGCATGCAAATGCTTGCCTGCATTATAGATCATGGGGGGGTTGTGAGTATATGTTTTACATGTTTATTTGTGACCAAAAAAAAAAAAAAAAGTCATGAAATGGGGAGTGTCGGGTCGGGTGAAGCGGAGGGAAACGTGGCCCTGATATCACTTCCTGTTTAGTACGCCTTGAAGTGTACAAATGTATCCAACAGTGTGGATCCCGTTTATAAAGAAAGTGGATTAATTTCCTTGATAGGCATTGAAAAGATTTCCATCTACAAGACCGGTTCTCCTGTCAAATCAAAGGGGGGTGTATGGGGGGAGGAAGGCAAAGATATGGGGAGATGGAAGGAGAGAAAGAGAGGAAAACAACAGAAATAAAGAGTGAGAGAGGAGAGGAGGAAGAAGGAAAAAGCAGACGGGGTGTATTGAAATCTCTTTGCAAGCGCTGGCTTTTGAAGTTGTGAGATGAGCAGCCACAGAAGTCAGGAAAGTGACAAATTAGGGAAAAGGCTGTACTGCGCAAGCAGAGCTGCTAAATCAATTAAAGTCATGCCGAGTGCATACATTAACATCAATGGCTCGGGCAAAAAAACACACACACACACACACACACACACACACACACAAAAGGACAACTCAGGAATAAAAAATAAAAAAAAGAGAGAGAAATGTGCTCATGGTCTCGCCGTCGCTTCTTCCACCACAGCGAAAAAAAGAAAGATAAAAAAAATAAAAATACCACACCGGTATTTAAAATATTCTGCATAAAGCCAAGATCTTCTGCCTATTGTGACTCACAAAGGAGCCATTCATTGTTGCTAGTTTAAGGAAATGTCACTATTGTACGACTGCAATGATAGCAAGAGTCCTGAGGGAGAGCGAGGCTCGGAGCCAGACGGTTCGAAACGGAATCCAGCGCCCTGGATCACAGGGGAACACAAAAAACCTTTCAGTCGCTGCCCTTCTTCCACCTGCCCAGAACAACCTTTACCTACCTTTACCTTTACACACATTATCGCTCAGCTAAGCTCTCACGTGAAATATACTTAAAGACTATTCAGGGGAAGAAGAAAAAAAATGGAGAGCAAGACAGTGGACTCGTTTTGTTTTGCTTCTTTATAAATTTATTTATGTATTTTATCAGGATGTCATTCAAATAGGAGGATGAGCATTTGCATGACAACAGGCTGAGGAGCAGAGAGGAGCCCGAGGGAGAGACACTATCCACATACAGGAGAAGGGTCTTTCCATATTGCAATACTCTTCATACAGACTAACAAACGCGTACACAGCCCAACGCATCGCTGCAGCTAAATATGACAATAAAGCAAGGAAGCCTGGCTGTTTGCATTACTATTTTAGCAAAGATGAAACAATAGGCTCTTTTATTGCAACGGCGCGGTGTATAAAACAATGCAGCGTCATTTTATAAAGCCTATTTAAATAGACACGTATTTGTTATTTTAAAATACCCCGGCCAACGGAAATATAATAAATAAAAATTGCGGCGCATTAAAATCTACTCTGCAAGCAGCCAAAATATGTAAATAAATAAATGGTAAACAGCATCTGCTCACACTAGGTCACTCGTATTTCACCAAATTAGACGGCGCTGTCAATTGCTGGCTTCAAAATGTAAAATATATGCCAATATAGGGGACTGCAGGAGAGCCGGCCATTATTTAAATAACCCAAAGTAATTTAGGGAAATGTGTTTTAATCCAACAGCAGAAAAGCCTCAGCTATCTAAACCTCCCAAAGAGGAATCTATAAGCCATATTTATGAAGTGCTGTTTCATCAGCGGATCTGAGGTCGATGCATGTATGTAAATACTGCTAGCAAAAGCAATAATGTTGTCTTTCATCACAATAGAGAATCGTTACCTTTGTGCTCATGCCAGCGTTTTTCCCTTTTTTTTTTTTTTTTTTGTCTAATATCCATTTCTACCGCCAGAAGAGATGCTTCCTTTCGAATCTTTCCGCATCGTAAAAAAACAAATCTGTTTAAAAATTATTTAATCTAAAAAAAAGTTACTCTTTTTAATCTACAATAACACTGTTATTTTAGGTAATAATAAAGGAAAAAATAAGAGATATTTATTGTCAAGTATATTGTTTTTTCAATAAAAAAAAGTGAATATTTTATTTGCATTTGAGCGTTTGCACTGAATAATATAAAAATAACGTTTAAATAAATATAGAAGAAAAAAAAATAACCACTGACATATGAGCTTTTCACTTTAGCAGTGGCCTTTTACCGAATACAGGTCAGAATCACACACTTCATCTATAGCCAAAGGTGGAGCACTCAAAGCCCGTCACCCAGCCTCTGTCAGGATCTCTGGATGCCTGAGAGAGACGGGCCGCTGCCTGAGCTGAGCAGCAGAGGCACCGCTCTCCCCTTCAGCCCCTGTCTTTATCCCCGCCTCAGCATTAGATGTGATTACTGCTCAGCGCTCAGCACTGACAGAGACCCAGAGCTCCCAGAGACAGCAGGACTGACTGCAGGGAGGCAAAGAGAAGATCTCTTAGCTGAGGAAGCAGCTGCTACAGTGATGCAAGAGTGCCCCCTGCTGCTCCTAATGTCTGGGTATGGAATGCATTAACTGATTTATAGGTATAGAAAATAACAATAAAATGTGCATCTGAAGGTATGTGAATGAAATCTTTTCAAATAAAGACATATGGGAGGCCTTGTTGGTTTATGAGCTGCACAGAACCAGGGCTATGTGTGAGTCTGATTAACTAACAGCATAATGACTGTATGCTAACTTAACAGTAAGTCTGACATTAAAATCCTATCGGTTTAAAGTGGTTTTATATATATTTTCCTTAGTATTAGACGTGTGCATACTTGTTTATGTGCAAAATGTCTGTGATGCTGCAGGTAAACCCATTGCATCTAATTTCAGGTTATTGGGTAAGAATTTAAAATCGTGTCTTCTCCTCTAAGGACTTTCTGATGACATTTACAGTTGGAGTTTATCAGCTAAAAAAAAAGTCAAATGTTGATTTGTTATTAAGAATGGATTTTAATTGTTTTATATGGTTTTATTTCCATACAATTAGAATTAAGAAAAATAAATGATTTTAAAAAAAGATTCATTTTCACTTTTTTAAATATTCTTTAAGAATGCTTTTTTTCTTATGAAAGGATACCTTGAATTTTCCGCTTAAATCTGCCCGAGAAATTAATCATTTTGGACTCACCTGAATGTAGGCTGTTCAAATAAACATTGATTAAATTTTTAAAAGAATAAAAAATTAAATATTTTTTTTAAATACCTGTTATAATTTATAAAATAATTAGGAATAGATCGTACAAATACATCCTTCATTATCAGATATTATCAATCAATTTAACTTCATCAACTGAATATTTTCCAATCATTTAGCAATATTGTCTTAATTTTGGTTGTATTTGTTTTGATATCTAATAAACTGCAAGGAGATAAAGCTTTTTCCGATATATAATTTTTTTTTAAAAGCTGTGCTACGATGAGCAGCATGTCTTAAAGCCGCCCTACCATGGTCTCCATGAGCTTCCAATCCTTCTCCAGCTGCTCCATCGGTCGGGACCACCAGCTGCAGAAGCGGGCGTAACGCTGGCCCTGAAACCAATACTGTCGCAGCCATTCAAACTCCACCTGAAGGAACACAATCAAGCTTCGGGTTAAAATATATTTTTTCATATATCTTAAGAGTTAAAAATGTATACTTCAACACAGACACAATCTAATTTACCCTTTTCTATCAGAAAAAATAAAATCTTGGCAAAAAAAAAGAAAGAAAATAAATGCACCTCCTTGTGTTGGATGTAACTAAAATGTCATCTGCTGATGACAGGGTGTTAAGATGAACTAGTGTATGTGAGACATTCCTCCAAAACATTATGTGGTAAAACCGAAGCCAAATACAGGAAGCAGAGATAAAACATTTTTACATTTTTTTTAAAACATTTTGTGACAAAAAAACAAAAACTTCATAATATTTATGGGATTTTTTTTACGTAACAGACTAACTCAAAGAAGAACTGAAATGGAAAAAAAAAGATTAAAAAATATATATATTTTTTTTTTAGAAAAACACTGAAAAGTGTGGCCTGTATTTCTCTTCAGCCCCCTTTACTCTGACACACTAAAGTAAAAGTTCCTTCAAGTGTCTTTAGAGGACAACTAACTACTATATAGAGTTTGCCTGAGTGTAATTTCATCTCATCATAAATTTAACTGTTCTGTTTAGGGTTGATGTTAAACATAAGTGAACAGGTAGCATCAAAATAAACTAGACTCTTCAGGCAGGTTAGTGGTAAATTTACAGTGAAGTTTAGCTGAATAAGGTTCTAAGACGATATGATCCATCGTCTGTAGATAGAAGCAATATGGCCTAAATGTAACCCTGTTAAAATACACTACAAGGTGGGCATTAATCAAAGACATAAACTCATCATACTGGAGCTCTGGAGGTAGATCTACAGCTGAGGGGAGGGAATCTGTCAAAAAATTCAACCATTGGTCAAGCTCTACAAATTGGTCTTTGTGAAAAGCAGGAAGGAAAAAAAACCTTGTTAGATCAAAGGAATCAGAAATCCTGGTTGTTGTTATTTAAGCCATGTAGGGAACAGAAAACATTATAGAAGAATGTGTTCTGGTTGAATTAGACTAAACCAGAGCTCTGCTAATCAGCAAAACCCTGCGTATTACCATAAAACGACGTCTCCTTCATAACACGGTGGGGACAGAATCATTGCTTGAGATGAAGTCAGAGTTTATGGCAAGATGAATGACTCTGAATACTGAATACCTGTTAGATGGTAAAAAAAAAAAAGACTTCAGGCTGGTTTTACCTTCCAGCAAGGCAGCAGCCGTAAACATAGATATTAGCCTCTAGATGTGAAAACCTTGTAGAAACAGAACTTTAAACAAAAATTATAGCTTTAGTTATAACAAAGTATAGTCTTGGAGGGAAGTGACTAAAACAAGGTGGTGAAATTGAATTTAAATCATTGTAAAAATCCATATGTAGTAAAACTAGGCTCACCTTTGTGTTTTACTATTATATGAAAATCAAATGAAATAAGATTGTGGATGGAATCTATAAAAAAAACGGTATGGATGCTTTTTAAATACAATGTGGTCGTACAGTATAGCATAACAGCAGCTGCATTTATACCCCTCACAGCAGTATCCAGCTGTTTGATGCTTCTAAACGAATGTAAGCGATTTACTGATAACCACCGGTTCATTGGGTTCATTGAGAATCACAAACTGCAGAGAGGTACGAACATCTCCAGAAAAGCAGCCATGGATCTGTGTTTACACATCATCCACACTGCAAAAATTTTTTTTTCTAAATAAGTCATTTTTTCTTAAAATAAGTGCATTTTTTCTTGAATTAAGGATTTAAGTGAGACCCTTTGCCAATGGAACAAGACAATTTACACTTAAAATAAGAAAAAACAATTGCATTGTCTTATTTATTGTCTTATATTATCTAGATACCTTATTTTAAGAGTAAAAATACTAATTCCATTGGCAAATGATCTTATTTACCAGCTCAAATTAAGGGTAAATACCCTTAATTTAAGACATTTTTACTCATTTTGAGATCATTTTTGCTGTGCATATTAAAACACATCTTTACTGATATACATATGTGAAGATGTGTTGCTGATCAGTATTTTTTGAATACTCTACAACGATGCCAAATATTTCTGAATGGCTCATGAGTCCCAATAAGGTCAACGATGCCAAACAGACCATTAGCAGTGGGTTTATCTGTACATTAAAGCATTCTACAGTAAAGGGACATTTGTCCAGCTGAAGCTAAACAGACTGCAGGTTTGCAGTAAGCAGGTAAAGGTGTGCACTATGATTGATTAATTCTTCAACCATCAGCAGATTCTGCAACAGCTTTTTCCCCACTGCCATCAGACAGCTGAACTGTTGAAAAAAAACTCTAAATCAAGTCACAGATTCTGCATCACACTGATACCAAGCCAAAATACTGCGTATTTGCACCATATAAATTTGTCTTGAAATGCTCTCAACTTCCATTTCAATGCGTTTTTGCACCATGTTGTTTTTTTTCTCCTACAGTTTGCATTTGATCATCGCTGCACTTTATAAAATGGAAATGTTCACTTTACTGCTAACCTGCTGCACATTCAATATCTGAAAGCTGTAGAAAACATATACAAAATGACAATAAAAGTTGCCTAAATCTAACCATCAACCACAGATATCCAGACCCTTAAAACATGGTTTTGCAAACAGCAAATTTGGAATAAAAAAAAATGTAGAAATATGTTATTTTTTTTACAAACCTTCCTGTGAGCACACCTGAAAACCCCACCCATCTTCCATCCTCTGCTCCAACATCTGTAACTGACAGTCTCTGCTGCTGAGCCAAGCCCCCCCTCCTCCTCCTCCGCTTGGAGTGTTTTTGTTTCCTGCTCTTTTGAAGTGCTGAATTAATCCTCGGAAAGGATGCTTACCGTAGCCAGGTGTAGCCTCGCTACTTCTGACTGTGTTGTTGTGAGTTTGGGCCTGAACCCAGTGAGCTCTGTTGTGTTTGTGCCCCTGCTTGTACCTGTCTTCTTAAGAGTGTGGCTGGCTTTGTTAGGGTTTCTGCAGAACATGGCCATGCGGGTGTGTATGTGTGTGTCAAAGATTATTCCAAATGCTACAAACATCAAGTCAAGGCGGTGAGATGCCCTCCCCCCTCTGAAACGTCCCACAAAGCGGCATCCACCCAAAACAATACAAACCCCCCCGTAACAGCCTGATGTAGACAACTGCACGGCACAAAGTCTTCTGGCGTACAAAAGGGTCGCATATCACATAGAACTCGGAGTTCTATTGTTTGCCTTTTGAAAACTATTTTTGTTTATTGTTCTTCCAACAGAGCATTAGCAAACGGATGAAAATGAGCCTTTTCAGCTGCCAACTTCCGATTTATCTCAACCAGTTTAAGCTCAATAATACGGCTGAAGATGTCCTGAGGAATTAAAAATTTCATTTAGATAATTATTATGCATTTTTGGTGCTTTTATCTGTTGAATTTTGCATTACCATATTAGTATTTTGCACTGGTTTTCAACTAAATGCAAAACATTGCAAAGGTTTTCATACCCCTAGAACCGTTTTACCTTTCCTCATGTTAAAATGCAAACTTGATTTTAGTTTATTATCGATTTAATGCAATAAATTCACACTGTTAAGTGGAGTTAAATAAGGTTCTTAATGTTTTTAAAGAGTATATATTGATTACATTCAGCAATCCATTACTTTCACCTCCCTGAGCAAAAACCTAGAGCAACAGAGAACATATAACAGGAAGTGGAGTTCATTTAGTAGGATCTAATCTTCATAGAAATCCAGCTGTTCTGTAAAGACCCAGCTTCATTAGAGAACACTACTGAACAAATAGCAGTGTGAAGACGAAGAAACACTGCAAATGGGTCAGGAAAAAAGGTGTAGAGAAGTTTAAAGCCAGGTTAGATTAGAAAGTAATATCCTAAGCTTTAAACATTTCACAGAGCACTGTTAAATCGATCATCTGAAAATGCAAGGAATACGGCAGGACTGCACGAGGCACGGCCAGCAGGCTGAACTGACAGGTCGGTCTAGGAGAGCATTAATCAAGCAAACAGCTAAGAGGCCCGACGGTAACTCAGGAGGGAGGCCTCTGTTAAAGATGGACATGTTTGATAAGGTCAGAATTCAACTTTTTAGTCTATTTTATTGGAGGTAAACGAACGCAGCACATGACATCCACACAGTTAAACATGATAGTGTCAGTATCATGCTGTGGGGATGCTATTCTTTGGCAGAGGGAGGGAATTTAGGCAAAAAAACTGGAGTGTTGCTGCAGTTTCCAGCAGGAACAGGACTCTAGACACACAGGCAGACATTAAAAACATCAGCTGTGCTGCTTCCATCAACACCCTTGTTTATAGATGCTGGAGATCGGCCTGTTTTCCAGTGTGGTCCTGTTTCTCTGACCGTGACTGAGTGGATGTGCTCTCTTCGTCCTCTGGCATGGGAGCTGGCTCGGAGCTCGTCTGCCTGGCTGTGTGTTTCCTGGACGGGGCCGCCTTTTACAGCTGCTTTTTGTGTCTCTGCTTCTGTCTCCTTGAACCCCAGTCGGCCTCGGCAGATGGCCGCTCACACTGAGCCTGGTTCTGCCGGAGGTTTCTTCCTGTTAAAAGGGAGTTTTTCCTCTCCACTGTTGCTACAAGCATGCTTAGTGTGAGGGATTGTATTTGAGTCAATGCAATCAACTGGTTTTCCTTAGATAGAAAACTTTGTATCAATTTGACTGTATGATCTGGTTGAACAGTAAAGTGCCTTGAGATGACATGTGTTGTGAATTTGGCGCTATATAAATAAACTGAATTGAATTTAATTAAATGGAAAGGCTTAAATCAAACTGTCTCCATGTTGGAATCCACCAATCACAGGGAAGATTTATACAATGCCTGAACTATCCTGCCAAGTCTCTCCATGTTAACAGATAGACACAGATCCCAAGTTCATACAAAGCCATACCACGATTTTAAGATTTTTATTGTATGCTGTACGAGATGCAACAAATAAACACACATTGTGTCTGTTTTGCTCCCCAATCTTTGTTTTACTGCATGAGTCTCAGTGAAATGTAGAAAGGATTTGATTTCAGCCCTAAGTCAGTGTGATCAACCAAGACTTCTCTGCCAAAGCTGTGAAGAAGAAACATCAGATATAATTTCTATATTAAAAAATAAAAATATCCTATAAGAAATAAATGTGCGTTTTATTGCTGCCAGTTTAACATTATTAGCTCATAATAAAAATGTAAAACACAAAGGGCCAACCTGTGGTCATATTTTACAAGGAATGCTAAATAGGATCAATGTACAAAGCACATGAAGTTCTGAGCTATGTATTTATAATTGCTTTGATTCATATTCTTTTTTTTAATATAAAGAAAGGAAAGAGTTATGATATATTTTCTATTATCTATTTTCTAGCTCCCAAACTGTTACTATAAAACCAGCAAGCAGGAATATATTCAATTATTTAAACCTAATTCATCTTTTTTTCATTTTTATATGTGAGCTATAAAAAAAAAGAATCCAACTAAAAAGTTAGGAACATCTTTCCAAAGTATTTCTTCAAATACTGACATTTTAATGTGGTCAGAAGAGAGTCACCTTCCCCTCCATCACCCCCAAAACAACAAAGGACGAGAACTATTTACACAAACAACCTGAGAGAGAGAGCTGTCTGAGGTGGAAGCTGTGCACACAGTCATCCTGCCATTTACTCCCAAAAGGCTCTGATCACAGCGGGGATGACATGCAAGGACTGCTGCATGTCAGGGAGAATACACAGCCAGTGGCACTGCTCAGCAGCCTCCCAGTCGCTCCATACAACACACCCTTCAAAGAAATGTCATCCTTTATGGTCCCTTCAACACACTCCAAATCCACTCCCCTTCGATCACTACAGCTCAAACACACAACAAAGCTGCAAGGGCCAATATATCGGACGTCCTTTTCTCCCAGGCTGTCCCTCCTTCTATCTCTCTGATTGTCTGCCTTTCCTTTGGTGGGAAGAAACCAACCTGTGTCTCCACTTTGAGCTGACATGGCTGCCTGTCCCCCACAGCGCAGGCCAGAGGCAACCACAAAGCAGGCCATCTGAAAGCCGCTGAGGAGCACCGGCTATTTGGTATTTGGAGTCTAGCCACCCAGCTGAGAGCTGCCAAGCAGGAAACTCAGACTAAATGCCACCTTTCCGTGCAGCCGGATCGAAAGACCGAGTGAAAAAGAGAGAGACTGTTAGGCTGAGTTTTTCTCTGAGATGGTAAGGGAGGCTGGCTCCCCTGCGGCAGTCGCTGTCATCTCTCCAGGTGATGGACACACTAACTATACATTAGCTCCAAATTAGGCCAGCGACCACCCACTATGGCGACTCTGCTGGTGAGGCTCAGAAAACCTCTTTTATTCCCCATTTAATGAGGCACAATTATTTTTTTTTTCCCTCACACCTTCACAGTATTCCCAGAGCGGGTCCAATCAATTTCCGGGGCCGGGGCCCTGAGGTGAGGGCTGATGAGAGCGTGATCGATCCCTCTCTGTTTACCAATCCCAGCCTCCTTACACAACGGCCAGAATAACTGCTTTCCTCTAACTCTCTGTGGGTCTGCAAACACTTATCACTCACTGGTGTGAGCCTCAAGCTGCAAAAACTACTGTAAAGATGATCGAATTGGATTTGCTTTCACAAAAAAAAGATATTTTGTTATTTTCTAGTGTTACTTTGACATTCCATCTTCAAACTATATCAATACATTTACACTTCAATCCTGGTTTTAATTGTAAAGTACGGTGAGACACCAACACCTACATCTAAATAAATTAAAACATAACAGAAATTTTCATTCACATTAAAACCTCTATTAGAAATGTTAAGTTATTCAAATTCAATATTGAACAATCGGAGATGGTCAAAATATATGAATGGAAAGTTAAGTGGAAGGAAAAAGGTCAACAAGCAGCCTAGAGAGGCCAGTGAAGTAAAGCCTATTTTAGAGTGTAGTGCAGATTTCTGAGGGCCACCACACATGGACACATCCAGGACATATGTTCCAACTCCTCTATTAGGGGTGGAACGTTCACAAAATCCATTGTTCCGTTCGGTTCACGGTTCCGTGGTCACGGTTTTCGGTTTGGTATATGTTGATTGTTAGCCTGACATGTTGGTCGTGTTGCTGTTAGCATAAACAAAACGTGTTGCACAATGCTTGCACACTGTTGCACTTTTATCCACAACTTTCTTTCCTCCGTCATCGTATGTCACTCTAAATGCAAAGTGGTCCCATACAGCAGACCTATAAAGTGCTGCTGGCGGGTCTTCCAACTCCTGTTCTTTCCCACTCCCCATAACCAAACAATTCTCCACAACAACTGATTATTTTCTGCTACGCTGCTTTGCTTTTTCTTCTTCTTGTTTACTACTGGTGGTTGGCTTTGGTCGCAGTATCGCCACCTTCTGCTCTGGAGTGTACACGCTTCGCCTATGAGAAAAAGGAGCAGCGCATGAACCGAACGAAACACACCGAATCGAACAGAGACGGTCGAACCGAACGGTTCGGACGGTTTTCATAAACCGTTCTATCCCTATCCTCTATGATAAGACGGACCCAAACCAGAAAAAAAGTCTTGGAAAAATCAGAGATAATGGAAGAGAAGCACTAAAAAAATACTTGCTTGAGGTCAAGTTAAAGGTTTCTACAAACAGTGACGAGTTGGGGAGTCACATTAACTCATCATCTGCTAGGTTTACTCTTTTGTTAAAGACCAACTTCAACCAAGGAATCAACCCTGGTGTGTTTTACTAGAACAAGAGAAAGTTTCTATTCAAACCAGCAGAGCTTTCTAAACCTCACCAATAACATGTCTCCTCCCTCCCCACTGAACTGCTCTTCATCCAAAAGAAGCTCCGTCCAACTACACTGCAAAAATAACTGTATTATACAGTTATTGTTGCACGTTGAACAGTTTTCTCTAAAATGTTATAGCTTTAGACAAAAGTGATTTTAGGTTCTCATTATTGTTAGATTTTCAAATAAATGTTTCAATTAGTATATCACGAATAAAGCTAAATATCTGATTTTCTCTTTTGATACAATTTACTACATAATGTGACTTTTTGATGATATTCACATTCAGTGCATTGCATCTATAAACTTCAGAAACAAAATCCTAAAAATAGAAGTTTAAAAAAAACTGATAAGGATAAAAGGACATAGAGACTACAGAAAAAAAAACACAATATACAAATAAACAGTAATGTAAAAGAATACAATGATTTTTATCACTGTAACGTGAAAGAAACAGATGAAAGAGTTTCAGAACCAAGTAAAGAATGGAACGCCCTAAGGAGGCCTGATGACCCTAAAACAGGAAGCTACTGTAGAAGGTCAAACATATTTTATTCTGTTTACTTTCTGTTAGATATAGAAAAAAAAAGCTTATTTGCTTCCTTCAATATTTACTATTGGGAGTGTAGCGTCATATGAGGGGAGGGGGGGGGGTGTCCCTCAGGGCACTCTGTCATACACCCACCTGGGAAGAAACATAGTGGCTTTAAATGAGACAAGACATTTGTGTCTGGGATTAGCATTTCAAAGCCAAACATGCACACTGGGGCCATGTGGTGGTATTATGTTTGACTTATTTGACTGACTAGGACAGCAGGTAAGATTAAAAAGAGACAGAGAGAGAAGGACTAAACAGGTGGGAACTTTTCTTGATTTCAGCTTCTGTCTCCCTTCAATATCTGCTTCAATTAGGCACCTTGCTTCAGCCCCAAACGAAGACAGACAGATGGCAGATGCTACCATCAGACCCCACCTATATCCTGTGACAACAGCCCCCCCCCACCCCTTCAAGTACACAGCATCAATACACTGTCAGCTGGTGTGCGGTTTTGTACCGTCGGAGCAAAGACCCAAAAGGCGCCGCATAGGTCAGGTTTCCCGCGTGTCTCAGACTTGTTCACTCTTGGTCGTCCATGTCAAACAAGACCTACGCTATGTGCACCCACCAAGCACCAAAGTGGGCCGCCATCATAAATAACTCTACCAACAATACATCATTTAGCTGGGTGTTCTGCTCTCGTGGGCAACTCCAAACAAATGGCCACATCGATCATTGCGAGAGCTGGGAAAGGTAGGCCCAAGCCCCTGAGAACACCGCCTTCTTACTTAAGCACTAAAACGCACACACACCCTGCACAGCGATGCTTGGATAAAAAGCTCCTTGGTTTTTTTCTAAATAAACATGCCCTACCCAACTGGTAAAAGGCAACTTCTGGTAATCCTGTGGCGCTATGTGCCGATCTTCCAGCTGTTCCCAGCTCAACGGGTGCAGCAGATACCCAGATGCAGAAAGCCCCGTTGTTTGGCAGCGCTGAATACTTAATATTGTCTTCAACCTTTAAACAACCTTATGTCAGACTCATCTGTCATGGCATCCTGCTGAGGGTCCTGGATGCTTGTGTCTGCTCGGATCTGCAATTCAGGCATTCGGGTGTAAAAAGGGTGAGAGGTGAGAAGTTATATTAACTGTTGGCCTGCAGCAAGATACGGCAAGAGGCAGGAGGCCTTCTCTTTTTTGACCTCACTTTATCCCTCAGAACCCCAAGCCAGCATCACTCATTGTTTATATAGAAAGAGGTTAGAAACTGGACAGGGGCATGGCTCTATCTTTAGGAAACATATGGAAAGCCTATTGGCTTGCAATCCATCACAAGCCGGGACAAATGAGAGCAACCTGGATTTTAGATTGTAGACATTTCCCTTAGTATAGCAGCTAGGTATGGTAAGCAGAGCGGCAGCTGGCGAGCTCCCTTTCTGCCATTTAGAGAGCCTTAACCTGCATTTAAACGATTCCCAGTATGAGTTAATACTCTGAAGATGCTGGGAAAAAGGTAAAAAACAAAGATCCGTAAATGAAAAAAACTGCATTGAAGCTACTTTATTTTACGCCTTTAAAATTGGTGGAATTTTCTTTCTCTTTCATAAATCCAGTTTATGACTTAAATAGTAAATAAAATATGTGTAGTATGAATTGAAAATACAGGGATTAAAAATCCAATTGAACAATGAAATTGATGCATTGTGTAGGTTCTTGTCTGAACGTCAAAAACACACAAATCACAGGTGTTTATATCCATATGACACAAGAAGCACTCATATATGTTTGTTCTAATACATTTGCATCTTTAATTAGAAGCTTATCCCTGCTATTTGCAGACAATGAATTTCAGTGAATTCAACAACACCAATTTCTGCTCATCGGATTAAATCATCATCATCTTATTTGCAGATGGATCTTAGTTGTTTTGAACCTGCTTGCAGTACCAGATGGGTGGGGATTAAAGAATTTGGGGCACTCTGATAGATTCAGAGAGGTAAATATAAACTTCTGTAGACCATTTCTACTCTGCAAATGATTATTGTGCTAATTATGATAATTGGAATATTCATATTTGGGAGAATTTAATATAACTCAAATAGCCTTCTAAAACTTTATCCGAAATAGCTACCAATCTAACTGTGTGCACGGAGGAAAATCAAAAACAAGTAAATGTATGTATTCACGTGCCCTTGAAGTTTAAAAACACAGCCAGCGTGCCCCCACCTCATTGTGAATCTCCTCACAGTGCTGTAACGCTGTCGGCTGCAGGGTCACCAGGCTGTGGGAGCCCGTCTCGGGGTCAGTATGCAGGTTGGACAGGGCCTCCTGGCACCGGGACTGGATGTAGGTCAGGGTCCCCTTAGAACACTGATAGGAACGAGACCAGTGTCACAAACAACAGCATGACACGAATAAAGAAAGTAAAAGGTTATTAAACTAATGTGGCTTTAAACAGCTAATAATGATCATAGAAAATTAACAAATGGACTGGATTCAGCTTTTTTTTTTTGCATTATGACTTAAAAAAGTTTTTTTTTTTTTGAATATATAAAAATTGAACACAAAGTATCTTACAAATATTAAAGATTAAAAGGAAACAAGAAATTTAGGATATGTATAATATGAATCCTGAACATTTCAAATAATCTATGATAAAATAAACTAGCGAATCTTCAATAATCAGAAAAGATCCTCGCTCAAAAGCTCAATCGGATGCTACATGTGGTCCGGTGGTCTGACTCCCATTTTCAGATGCTATTACCTCGGCCACTCTGTGAGTCGAGCTGAAGCGTGGCGTTTCTCCAGCAAGTACACAATGCTGGTGGGTGCTGTTCAGGTCATCTGGGAAGCACAACACAAAGAAAACCCATCAGCACCATGACCAAACAAACAATATCGCTGCACGCCACAAAACGAGGAAACAGGATGCTAAACCTAGGAGCTCAAAAAGCAGAAGAGAGTAGATTTATGTGGAATTGATTGTTAATTGGAATAAAAGGAAGATATTACAAGAGAAAAACAGATGAAAAGCATGGAGTGATTTCCACTAAATCAACTCAGACACACTCCCATCGGTCCGGCGTCGACTCATAGAGGGAAGAGCACTGTAATTTAGTTTTAATTACCAAACAGAACCAGATCGCACTCAATCTGTCAAGATGGAAGCACCATACCAGTAAACATTTGTCCAATATCACATAAGCTTTACAGTGAGGCCTAAGCGCTGTTTCCTGCGTATCCCGCCATGTGTTTCTTTGTGTGGATAGATGTTTCTTAGCTCAGCCATTATTTGCCTCTTTCCAATAATTAATTTAGCCACGACAGAGCTGTCATTCACAGCACATGTGCATATTTACACCCGCCTTGAGCAAGAGAACACCAGCTAATGCCTGTGATTTGAAAGTCAAACAGCCAAATGCTTTAGGAGGAAGATATTATTGTTTGGTGGAAGGAGGGGGGGGGGGGAGAAGAAGAAGACGGTGACAAACAAAACAACTTGCCGGTGTTTTCTTCACCCTGATGAGATTGTGAAGGATTAGGTCTCTGGGCAGAATTACTCTGCGTCTTTAAAACTGTTTATATCCAATAACAAATTATCTCCATCAATCTGCTCTTTTCTTGGCGCCTCTAATGCAGCCAGTGGGATCAGGAGGGAGTCGAGGCAAACTCGATAACTGTAATAAATATTTATCTTTCTTTCAACCCCTGTGCCTGCTGCCACTTGTCCTCCTTTTCCAGGAAGCAGGCTTTTAAATATATTGGGTCAACTCTTTTCTGCAGTTCCCCCCCTGTGCATTGGGAGCTGGAAATCAGATTATTGAACAGACCCGGTGTCAAGACTTGCATTGTTCTTTTTTAACCACTGAAATTCCATTTGGGTGGAAATGATGGTGATTCAATTTGCCTCCAGCAGCTTAGACATTAGCAGTTCAAAAGGGCCAGCCGCCGACAAATGGTGCTGAAATTATATAATGGTGTATGCGGTTATACACCATTGTAGTTTCCATTTAATACAGCAAAACTACTGATCAAGGGCTGGATGTCACAAAAAACACAAGTGGAATATATTTTAACACCTGCTTCGGTTGCCTGCCTTGAATGAGAGTATTTTGGATGAGGGAGGGGTACTGCGCCAACCGGGGATACTGTAGGGCGCTGGTGCATCTCTGTGCAACGTGAGTTCTGCAAATTTATAGCTGAGTGAATACGTTGCACATCATGCCAAGTTTTTCATTCAGGTACACCGACAGAAGGTCGAGGATGGAGAGAGCTGCTATCGTTGTGGAGCAGTTGGCCTCTCAGGGTCGTAATCACCAAGCGGAGCATAACTCCCCACTGATCCGCGACAGTCAAGTCCCATTAGAGGGGGTCTGCACAGCAGCTCATCTCTCTATTATCATGGCTGGGAGGAAACTGACGGTTTCATTGTACGAGTTTCAAGGAATTTCATGCTGTATTTTGGCAGACGGTGGTGCTGGGTGATGAAAGCAGTCAGTCATCAGAATCATCTTCTTCCTTCTTACCTGTTGGTGATTAATCCAAGTTCCACTATTGTAGGTTACCAAAAACATTTGGTTTTATGTTGTATGAATTTGTCTCCAGTCCAAATATTTCATAGTAATGCAGGACGGATCCAGAGTGGATTTCAACTTTTGTATTTCTGCACTTATTAAGAAATTCCAATCTATGAATGACAAACTCAGTTTTGCTTTGACTCGTATTCCTTCCATTACCAAACTTAATGTTAGAGTGGATTATTTACAATCTGTATTTCACTTTTTTTATAGATCAAAATATTTTGAGTATGCAACCATTAATCCAGGGTAAATTCAGGAATTGGATGATCGAAAACACCAAAATCTCCATTAAAACACTTTAAATTACATCTAAGGTCCCAAGCTTTAAATGTCAGTGTATTCACCTTTCTATGTAGATAATGCATGTAGCTCACTCTGCATTTGTCACTCAGTACTGGAAAAAATAATCAATCAATGGGATTCTCTTTCATTACTTTGCACAATGCATCAGTACCACTGGCAGTGAAGGTAAAGCTCAGCATGATGTTACAGTTACCATGCATGAAAGTTGGTTCACCTTTCTTAAGGTTGAACGTTTTCCTCCTCTATCATAGCTCTTGTCACTGATGCCTCAGAGACATCTGCCTCTTAGTGCTCAATAATAAAATGATAGCGTTGATGGAGATGAAGTTTTATGTTTGTCTGCAACTTGGTAAGGAATGTTTAGTTCCACCCGGTGAGACTCACGCAGAGAAAAGGCAGAAGTTACTGTAGATGATGGTAGATCTAGCTAAGAGATCTACTGTAGTTGAGAGACGAAGAATGAAGAATGAGCGGAGCCATAATATGGCTAATGGAATGAAGGTGGTAAAGAGGAAGAGGAGGATTACAGTTCAGCGGCAAAGTTAGGAGTGTTCTTGAATCTGGAACTGTACGTATATATATATATATATATATATATATATATATATATATATATATATATATATATATATATGCCTCTATAACAATATCTCAAAAAATGTAATTATCACGTAAAAGTTTAATATTCAATCAAACAGTGAAACAATCAGTTATATGTCCGATAAGCACAAATTAATGCTAAAGAAAGTGCAACTAATATTTAGAAATGAAGAAATGTTTTAGAAGTCTGACAAGTGTAAAAGAAATATATATAATTAATATTCAATTTATTTGTAAGACACCACATTTTATTGTGTCCTTCTCCGTCCGCCATGGTCATGAAACCTACAACAAACTGAGAGTGAAACATTTAATTATGTGTCATAAATCTATTTAATATACAAGTTTCACCCTTATTTTTTCATGATATCCTATTTGTATTAGGGCCTATTATGTATTTTGACACCATGGGAAACAAAGAAAATTTAAACTATAGATACAAAATTCTGCAAACAATTAATTTTTTTTTTTATGTAACAAGGAAAAAATAATAATCAATCATTTAAAAGTCCTAAATGGACAATAAATTAGTTTTTAAATAAGAAAAAACATCTTGCTAGATAGCATCAAATAGACAGGGATGTTAAGACCTTCAGAAAAATTAGGATGCTATCATCCACCACAGAGCTACAAATGTTAGCTCTTTTTAAATCTCGCATTGCAAGATTTAAACATAAATTTGAAAATATCAGCTAAAAAAAATCATCGATCACATTTTCAATGACAAAAATATTTGTTGTTGTTTGTTTCTAAGACAAAAAGTGTTTTTAGTTTCATAATAATTGCTTCTTTATTGGTAATAAAATCAAACAGATACATTATGAATAAATATTACTCAGTGATATATAATAAATAAATAAAAAACTCTTCCTCAAATCAGGGTGCCTGCATGAAATAATAAATCCTCCCGTCCATTCAGGCAGGACTCCTCACTTGATGTACATCTGAACACAGGCCTCCGCTGTGATGTGGATAAATGTCCTTGCAAGCCTGGACAGGCCCGGGGGACTAAAAAAAAAAGAGGGTGGAGGTGTCTGCCGAAGCCAGAAGCATTAAGGCATGATTTACACCCCTGTGGCTTGCTGTCTGTTCTCCCCATTGAGACGTAGTCAGCAATGGGTCAGAGGACTTCAAAAAATAACATTTGGTTTTCCTAACCTCTCTAATGCACACAATTTCATGGAACCTTAAAGCTCAGTGTTCAGGGCCAAGACACCTCTCTTTCACACACCCTGTCTCTTTTACAACAACACACACACACCCACACACACACACACACACACACACACACACACACACTGTCTCCAGCGCAGAAAAAGTGAGAGTGAAGTTCATCCCACTGCTCTAGGTCATCTGGGATGAGGGAGAAGGATCCACTAAAACCCAGAGTAATGACAGTCCTGCCTTCTCCATAACAACATGGAACCACTGTGCAACAACAACATGTGCAACAACCAAGCTTGCACATGATAACATGTTTGTTACTCTGCGAGTTTGTTTATGGCAAAGGAGCAGTACCTCTCATGTAGTAGCAGTCTCCAGACTCGAGGGGCAGCATCAGGCCAGGTGTGTGGATGTCCCAGGCCACTTTCAGGCCGATCCTCCAACACGACTTCTCACCGCTGCCACCTTCGCTGCACTCACCTGTAAGTCACACACATCCCACTTTACTGTAGCATTTAAAGCTAGCTTCATGCTAAACTGTTCCCAACTCTATCTTTTAGAGTTTGCAACACATTTTTGTTTTCATATTTTGGCTTTCGAATTTTTTATTTTGTTCTGTATTCAGTTGCAGATTTTCCTGCCCCAGCATGATGCTGCCACTACTGTGTTTCACTCTGGGGATGGGAGTTTTTATATAAAAAATCGTGTTTGTTTTCGTCCATGAATATAGTTTCGCGCCCTGCGATGGACTGGCGACCTGTCCAGGGTGTACCCCGCCTCTCGCCCATTGACTGCTGGAGATAAGCACCCCTCGCGACCCAACTCGGGGCAAGCGTGTCAGATAATGGATGGATGAATGGATATAGTTTTGCATTTAAAAAAACAAGGTTAACTTTTGTCTAATCTGACAAGAACAACTTCTCCCAAATTTGTTGAATTTTTATCTGGTTGTGGCAAATCTAGAACAGGATTTCTGCTGGTTTTATTTCAATAGATATTCTGTCAGTGTTTCTGAAAAGGAAAGATTTGTAGAGGGCACAAGTAGCAGTTGTGGATTGCAAATTCTCAAACCTTAGAGTTTCAAGAGTTGCAAGATGCCTCCAGGCTGCCTTTCTGATTAATTCTCTCCTTTACTAGGCTGTCAGGTTGGTTGGATGCTGACTGGTTTGGTAGCTTTGCCCAATTCATCCTAACAAAACTTTATCTCTGACCAGTCTGGTGTCTTCCTTGGCCTTTATGATGCGTTTCTTATACAATTTAACAAATCTCTACGGCCTTTGCTGAAGAGCAACTTCTATTCTAACTATAAAGATTTTATTTAGGGACGTAGGGTAAAACGAGGACTGAACAGAAATACCCACAAACCCATTTGGATTATTTCTTTTTAACGATTTTTTACCTTCCACTTCAAATTTGCTTCAGTGCTGGTTGATCACATTATACTCTAAAATATATATCCTGTTATTGTGCATAATAAAAGAAAAACCAGTAAGTTTTGTCTCAGCAGAATCGGCGAGCATTTCTCTTAGAAGGACAAAGCGGAAAAATGGTACAACTCCATAAACACGCACCACCGCTCTCATAAAATAACACAAAAATTATATTGAGAATTAATATGATAAAAGTCTGGACTGCAACGATTAAATCAATACCAGCCAAACAATGGATGTAAGATGTAAGGCCTTGTCTCCAGAAAGTAAGAATCACTTAACAACAGAGCAAAGATGATACGTGTTTCTGTGGTTATAACTGGCTGTTAGCACAGGATCTTTATGCTATCATTATGCTGTGCAAGAGGAAATAGTTGGATAAAAGCCTCTGATGTTGTTTAGCGAGTGTGCGAGAGCATGTATCCTGTGATACTCCTGTTGATGAACCCATTCACTGATACCACCTCGCCCGTTCTTCCCTTTCTCCCTCAGTTCTTACACAGCATCCGAGGAAAACAAGATTTCTCCTGGCCAGCCGACACCCTTCAGCAAAATCAATACTAAAGTCTTTCTAGGCCTCTCTGCCCCGTGGCTGCCTTTTCCTTTGCTCAGCACGGATAAATAGTAACTTAATTTCCAGCCATTGTGCTCTGAGAGCCGGCTAATGACAGCACTCCCAGAAGGCTTAGAGAATAGAGCAAGCCCATCCTCCGTGCCGGAAAACACTCAGTCGCTGCAGATTCCTTTGGATCGGAGGAGTCAGGAAAAAAAAGAAAAAACTACAACTTCTGGTCAAAGGATATAACAAGGTGAGGCAGCTGAGCTGGAGAAGAAAATTTCACACCCTGATCTAAAGCTATAACAGAAGGAGAGCGTGTTTGTAATAGTTACAGCAAAGTGCATTGTGTTCTTTAAAAAAGAGGCCTTTAAAGGCACATATAGGCTGGTCTGGGAAATCTCAGGGCTGACAACTGGAACACACTTCTGTTTCATTCTCATCAAAGTATCCACACTAAAGCTTGGAGCAGTGGGGGGTCATCCACAGCTGTAAGGTGTCATGTTTGAAGCCTGTGTTCAGAGGGTCAGAGTTGAAACAGTCCTGAGTAGATTAAGAAAACAGCCCTTTGGAACAGGTTTTACTCCATATGAAGGGGTAATGCAGACAGCCCAGCTGAGGAATGATCGCGAAATCAGAGCAATCTGAACCGCACCTGGTGTGACGCTGGCGCCGCAGAAACTCGACATGCAGATTGTGGCGACATGCAGGACAAGTGCATGAAGAAAGTGCGATTAGTTTGAAATTGCATCAATATCCCTTAAACGTCATCAGATTTGCTACATTACAACTAAAATTGTTCATTTTACAGGAATCTTCAGGGACAGACAGAGGGTAGGCCACAAGTGTGAAGCGAAATACAGACGATATGTGCTATTGACATTTTTACACATTGCATTCTATCTTGCTATCCCTGAATAAAATGCAATCACTTATATTCCAAAAGTAAACAGAGTCTAAAGCCCAACAAACACAAATCCAACACTTAAAGTCAAATGTAGTAGCTAATGTATCGAAATATTTTACCTGTATAGATTTAGAGGAAAATTATCACATTTAAAGGAATAGTACATCCAAAACATGATTAGCCTTCATTTTCTACTCACCCCCATGCTGAACAACACTCTGGAGTACT
>NW_015150716.1:378445-393304 GCF_000732505.1 Cyprinodon variegatus | reverse complement strand
AGTACTCCAGAGTGTTGTTCAGCATGGGGGTGAGTAGAAAATGAAGGCTAATCATGTTTTGGCTGTACTATTCCTTTAACAATATATTCAAGCATATCTAATGTGTTTTCTAACAAAATCAAGACAAAATATACCTTAAAAAATTAAAATTCTAAATTATAAGCATTCTGATGAGCTGATTAGGGCTGATGTAACCAGAATTCTTACCAAGTCAATTATTCTTTTTTCTATAACACAATAATAGCCAATGTGATACATGGTGTTGGCAGCATCCTCCTGCGGGATTTCTTCAATAACCACTTAGTCAGAGTTGATAGGGAGGATGAGGGTAAAATATAAAGAAGTCTGCATTTCCTCTGAGAGTATAGCCAGAGCTACAGTTAAGGCTTATCCATGTGTAGGAAGGTGTTGAAAGTTTAACAGAGAATCTGTGACCTTGAAAACACTTCACAAATGATCTAATGTGACTGAGCATTTTCAGTCTAGGCAGAGAAGCCTTGTGAAAAAGTTGCTTTAAAGAGTACTGAAAGCATGATATTCTTCTGGAGTTTTAAACAAACATCTTCCTTCGACTTGCCACTATTTTAAATAAAACACCTATTTCAGCTAAATCCTATCCTACAGTTTGTTTTGCATCTGTTCTAGAAAGCAAAGTTTTCTCCATTTCTTTATCAGGTCTATCAGCAAACACTATTAGCTTTCGAGAGTGTATGCGATGGGTAATTAGGAGACATTGTATTATCCAGAGCTACAGTCTAAGAACACTTATCAAAGCGGGGCTCATTATTCCATATCAGATAATTGCACATCGATCATTTCTGGGGGAAATGATTTAGATGAGATGTAGCGCTTGTGATAAGGTCTGTTTGTTATACTGCGCCATTGAGCCCATGTTAAGGGCCCAGATTCAAATGTCTGTGATCTCCTAACGCACAGGCTGCGATAAGACTGTCAGCGGCGAACTGGTGATGACATTTGATAATGCCCTGACACTATCGCGTAGATGGATCTGATGGTTCCCTCACCAGAGGCCGTGTCTGCAGCTGCTGCTGCAGGGCCTTAATACACAAGGTTACCTGCCTCTGATCCACCGCACAGCAACAGAGATAAGTGACCTCGGTTATTATCGAAGAAAAAGACAAAAATTACTCTTTATCTGCAGTATCAAAGTGGATTTTTTGCATTTTAATGTAGAATTAATTAGTGAAAAGTGTAAAAGGTGTTTAATTTCACTGAGTAGACAGATGCTTCTGATTATTGAAACATGTTTTTTAAAAATGTATTTAATAGATTATTCTTTTTGAAGAGCCAGGTTACTACCAACAAAACCATAGGTATTACTGCTGTCCTAAAAGACAGAGTCCATCAGAGTCAATTAAAACCTCTATTTGCAAGGTAAGCCACAAAAAGGCCAATGCTAAAGGAGCAGCTGTTTGTAGAGTGCTGTATATAAGCACATTAATGGAAAGTTAAACAGAAGGAAAAACCGTTGTAAAAATGTTTCACAACCAACAGGACATGACTTAAATGAGGATTTCCTTCTGTTAAGCATGAAGGCAGCCAAACACTGGAAAAAATCTAAATCTAGATAAGTCATTTTTTCTTAGAACAAGTGCATTTGTTCTTGAATTGAGGAGGTAAAAGAAACATTTTGCCAATGGAACTAGATGATTTACATTTAAAATATGAAAACACAACATTGTCTTATTTCAAGTGCATATTATCTGATAATCTTATTTTAAGAGTAAAAATACTCATTCCATTGGCAGATGATTTCATTTACCTACTCAAATTAATAGTAAATACACTTAATTTAAGACATTTTTGCTCGTTTCTAGATTGTTTTTGCAGTGGCAACATTTCCAATCATTGTACAAAGTTACAGCTAAAACTGTAGGACAAAACCACAGGGTTTTAAAGTTCAGAGCTCACAATGTTTTTACTTACACTGTACGGCCCGATGCTCTGATGCAATCTACCTGCTAATACTGTACGTCTAAAAACCACTCGTCAATCTGGAAGAAGAACTCCCTTTTTTACACATGCATAGTGTGCAAGGTTCTGGTAAATTGGCCAGCTTCAACAGCAGGATTTGCTCACGAACATCCGACGAGGTCCGACGGAATTTCAAACATGTTTGATTTTCTCCCGACACTTAAGATTTGCGATCGGGAGGTGGTCGTGAGAGGCTAATCGCCCCTCGCTACCCCCTGTATACTACATGACGCAGGACCTACGATGAGGCTGGAACTCAACCCGATCCAACAAATTCTCTCATGACTGGAAAAGGGAAAAAATGCTCTATTTAAAATGCCCGCCTTTAGCCAAATCCTTGATGGAAACCTGGTTTGCTGTAGTGGAGGCCTTTAGGTCATCTGTATTATTGGGTGGGGGTGTCTCTTCTTCATAACCTGAACCCCGTAGGGAATCTATGGGGTTGCAATCTAGCCAGTTTTGTTTTAATTCAATAAACTTTATTATTCCAAGAGGGAAATACAATAAATTTGTCACTTATTATGATATTTGTCACAAAAATATGAAACATTTTCAGGATATTCAATGTTTTTAGATGTACTTTTTTAAGTAAATCGAAGATTTTTTTAATTGATTTTCTTTCTCTTTTTTCTTTAACCTTACCTTTATCGTCATGGCAACTATAGTTGTATACCGCCACTGGCGAATGAGTGATCAGGTTCTCGTCATGGTGCCACCCGACGGCCATTTTCCCCATGCCGTAGTAGGGTTCCTCTTTGAGATGGCTCATCTGTGCTGGGTCCATGTAGTTCAGTAGGGTGACGTTGAACTTGACTGGGCCGGTGCACGCCTGTGGGGAACTGGGCTGGGAGCAGCTCATTCCTTTGTCCTGAGTGTGATCATCTGACAAACTGTGCTTTAGTTGAGCCACAGTCTTCTCCTGGGCCTGTAGTCCAACAGGTTCAGTCTTTGTCCCGCTGAAGGCCTTGGTTGTCCAGCCGGTGCATTTTCCTTCACTGTGACCTGAAACTCCTGGAACACTAGCTTCACTGGGTTTGACTTGGGAGGACTCGCCCTCCTCAGGCTCCCAGCCCTCTTCTTTTTTTGACCCAGAGCCTCCTTCTTCACTGTGCTTAGACTCAATGTCCCACTCCTCGCTGTGTTTTGACTCGGTGTCCCCCTCCTCACTTTGTCTGGACTCTGAGTCCCCTCCTTCACTATTCTTGGAGTCTTCACTGTGTTTAGACTCTGTCTCACCCTCTTCCACTTGGTTTGTTTCTCCCTCCACCTTCATACATTGTGCTAGCCGGTCTCCCTCCTTTATTTGAGACACATCAGAACAAAGGAATGTATTTAGCTCCCACAATGCTTTGCAAGCGTCCCTCAAATCGGGATCACAACAGTTTTGCCTTTTGACCTCGGTGTCCTCACTGTGCCAAGGAATGGCAAAGAGCCGCGTGTCCAGATAGCGGTAGGTGTGGCCTGGCTCCCCGACCAGCGCTCGCGACACAGCGGTGAAAACATCACGATCGCGAATGCGAACCAGATCCTTCAGGAGGCAGCCTTTCCTTCTGAGGGTGAGCAGAGCTGCCTGAACCCGGCTGTGGAGCTCAGCAGGAAGTGAACATGATTTCCTCAAGGCTAAGCCAGAGTAACTGGAATCCCACTAAAAGAAGACAATATCTATTTGTGTTAATCAATAGGGTTTAAAGCATGATGGTGCCGTCAAAATAAGAGACCAACTCACCAGCTGCTGAAAACCTCGAGCAGACGGTCCCAGAAAGGGGATCTTCCGGCCTCCCAACTCCTGTTGTAGCCTACGCCTCTGTAAAAAACACAGATTATTTAAAGGAATGAAGATGTACCCTCCCCCCACCCCCACATGTTGTCTATCTGTTCACACCTTTATCTTTTGTCAAAGAATTTCTCAGAAGAGTAAAAATCACTTTAACACAGTGGTTCCAAAACTTTTCTTGTTGGGCCACCTTTAAATTTAAAAGAATGCTTTAGTGCCGTCCTCTAACCAATCTTTTCAACAGTTCAAGTCAACATAAGTAAAACATATTCCAACAAAATAAACTAAAATCCCCTTGAAATTACAAAAGTTATAGTTATTAATCAATAAAAAGAAATAACATAATAACATAATTCAAGATCTTCCAATTGAGGTTCATTTGAAATGATTTCCAAAGTTGGTCATTGATTCAGTTTATTTCTACAATGTCCTACACTTTGGGAATCACTGGTTTTATATAACTAAAGTGAAACTTAATGAAAAAAATATGTGAAAAAGATGGCATTTATTTGGCAAAAAGATGTAGTTATTTTACAACTACTGAGTTCCAACTGCATTTGCTTTGTCAGATGATACTAAGATTCAGCTTTTTCACAACAGAAAAAGTCCAAACTCCAATTGGGTCTCCTACAGAACAAAGGACAAATACTGAGAAATGCATAAAATGCCCAAAGTTAAGTATAGTGAAGGATTAGTAATATGAGCCTGACAAACTGGTAAGAGTGCATAACATGATAAACTACGAAGAGATGTGTTTTTTGGGGGTCTTTATGATTTTGTGACAAAATCAACCTTGTTCTATAGAAAACCTCCAAATCTAGTAGAACTTACGTCTCTGGGTGATAGATTGTAAAAACTAGAATGTACAAAAAACCCCACTAACAAACTAAACTATTCTACTGGCAAAACATTTTATGAAGTTCTAAAAAATATTCTACTTAATTATTTTTTTATTTTTGTTACTGAGAAAATTGTAATAGTCAGAGATGTTCTTACTGCGAGATAATGCTTATAAAAAAACATATTGTTTGGACGCATATCTCTAACAGTATGCCTAACTAAAGACGGTGCTTTCTTTGGCTGTATACACACACGCCCTACTGAGCAACTAAAATAAAACCCCAAACTGTTGGAGTAAAACATGTTCATGGGGCAACGTTTCATCAGACAACAACCGACACAAAATACTGCCGACTCAAGTCATAATTCTCTGCCTTGCTTCTTCTCTCACAGGAGGAGGATATGTGTGCACAGCAGCGCTGTATCTATGTTCATATGTAGACAATCATTCTCCACAGGTGCACACTCACACTCTGCATGGTGTTCCTGCAGCAGGGAGGTGAAATGTCACCGCCGCACCACTGACTTTTTACATCTTTAAAGATGAATGGCGTGCTCTTCAACGACCAAACATTTGTAACAGTTTAGGGGTGGGGGGGGAGCCATGTGTATATTTTAGTGACGTTAACAGCATGCGTCCAACATTTTGCCTTCCCTAATAATGCCAAAGACCTTATGTGGCACGCTGCAGGGAATATGGGAGACAGCTGCCAAAATATTTCTCCGACTTTTAAGAGTGAAATAAATGTCTTCCTGGTAAACGTTACAGTGCACTCATAAAAGGTTGTGTGTCCAGACTCATGGAAGGGAGGGATCTGAACCAGGGCAAGTGGGGAAGGGTTGAGGGTCAAAGACAGACGGGGGGCAAAAAATGAAAAGACGGCGATAACGGAGGCCAAAGCATCTGGTTCAAGGCGGTTTGACGAAATTACCTTCAGGGTTGAATTTTCACCTGAGGCTAAGCAACACAATACTTGTTGGAAGTTTTCTTAAAGGATGCATGAGAGCGTACAGGCCTTCCAACTTATTCTGGAACAAACAAAAACAGACCTGGAGACGGTTGGAGACTAAAAAAAATAAAAAATAACAACATGCACTATTCATGACCGGGCTGCATTCAAAGGTTTTTTGGAAGAAATTGACAACCTGACATGCATTCATTGGAGTCAAAGTCTAACCCATGACAGAAGCTGATGATATCAAGGCGAGACTCTGCTCTAACCGTGTGTGTGTGTTTGTATTTGCAGCCATGTTTGGTCAAACCCATATTTTTCCATTCACATACTTTTAAATGCATTTATAAGAAATAGACTTCAAGTTTTATTTTGTGGAGAAAAAAAAGAGGCTCCTGCAGACACACACACACACATTTATGAGTTCTCTGAATAATGCACTGCTAGGTTGTGAGCATGATGCCTCAGCCTGAAACGCACACAACCAAAGCTGTCACAAACATGTCAAATACATCGGCCTACTGCGAAATTCCACCGAAAAAAGCCAAAGACAGGAAGTTACCGGAGCCCTTTGAGGCAGATGGACTCTCACAGCATTAGAGAGCTGCTGTGTCTGTCTTCCTGTCTACATGTCTGGTACTGATTCTTAAAAGAAAAAAAAAAGGAAGCCACAGGGTGTAAAAAAAAAAGGTCTTCGCTTCAACTCGGACCCAAGAAACAAGATTACCAATTTCTATAATACTGTAACGCGGGTGCTTCATGGGAGCAGTGCAAACCGCCTGTGCTATGTGATATATCTGATGCTTTTTTCTTTTTAATCTCTCCCTTCCTTGATGGGATTATTCCCTCAGCCGGACTGTTTATCACAGAAAAACATATTAGGTAGAATAGAACTCAATTGGTTTGCTTTGATCTTGGCCTATAAAAGATATCAGACTGTGTACCGTATATTTAATAATTTCATTTATTTCACATCTGTGACACTCCGGTGGACACTTTCTTCAAAGGGATCCTCACAAAGTAGATTAATGTCCGGCGCTTAGCATCAATAGCTCAAAATAGCCAGATAACTCCACAGCTGCAGGGATAAAAACACCTTCAGTCTGACTTTTGTCTGCCTGAGTGGAGCCACTGGAAAAAGAAGAACTCTGTTTGGTACAAACACTGACAGGGGACACCCAATTCCTAGTGGACTTAAGATTTGGATAAGGCAACACGAAGTGAGGGTGAATCAATTTCATGTCACCTTTTTGTCTTAATAAGCATAAAAAAATACCTTTCTGAGGTATTTTCAACAAACACCTTAATAGATACAGTTGGCCGCTGGTATAAACAATTAAATAATCGTCTCTGCTAAGAGGACAAAGTAGTTTCTGGACTCCAATCACTACTTTTTAGCCATAATAAACTTCACTGTTGTAAAAAAATCAAATACATTAACTTTACAGCAGAAAATCTAAAACCTCTACATCCGTTTTCATGTATTACTCCACTGTGAATTATTTGCGCCTGGTAAGGTTTGCCGATGTTTTTTCTCAGTTATGAATTTGTTTTCTTTCTTAGTTACTTTCTCTTCCCTCTTGATGGGAAAGAGTATGGATGCTCCTTCATTTCAACAGCAGGTAGAACAATCTATGCTCGTCTTTGCTTACTGCTCCACAACCGACGACACGTCTTAACAAACACAGAACATGCCCAAGGCTCAGAAGTTTGTCCTCTTTTAGCTACTGTATTCGAAGACAACATGGCGTCCTCTATTGGGCGAACCGCCTATGTGTTTCTAAACAATTTACTCTAAGCTATGGGACCAAATTAATCTTTAAGTGGATTGGTATTAGTGTTTGGCAGAATATGTAGATTTTTATAAAAGCATTACTTAATTTTACACTGCAAAAAAGTAAAGTTTTCTTATAATTAGTGTTTTTTTGTTATTTTCTTTTAACTGAGGAGGAAAGTGAGACACTTTGCCAATGGAACAGGACAATTTACATTTAAAATAAGAAAAAACAATTACATTGTCTTATTCCAAGTGCATAGCACCTAATTATTGTATTTTAAGAGGAAAACTACTCATTCCATTGGTGAAATGTCTATTTATTTACCTACTTAAATTAAGGGTAAATACGTTTATTTTAAGAAATTATTATTATTAGTTGTTTTCCAGTGTAGCTTATAGAAAACAAATTAGTTACAAACTTTCCCTTTATATAAGGGGGGTTAAACGGCAGTCAACATTTGAGGGTTGGGAAGTAAATAGAAATATTTTTGTGTGTCACTGGAAGTTTTATCACTAACCCATGCAGATTTTCTGAGTATTATTATTGGTGAGACCCAAATTCCTAAATGTTGACACTCTGACCTCCAACCAAAAGAGGGCAGCACCCTGACCATAGCACATGCTTTAAAACAGAAACCTTTGATCCTAAACAAGTGTCCCACAGTACGTCAATGTGCAATGTAGCACTACCTTTTAAACAGCAAGGTACTATGTGTTGGACACCGTTTTCTGCAATGATCCCTCGGTGCGAAAGTGATGGCGAATCATAAAGTTTGACAAGTTGGCTGTAAAATGTTCTATTCAAAACGACAGGCTGCCTGTGAGAATCAAAGCAGCTTCCGTCTTGGTCCATTTGGCAACAGATTGAAGAATGTAGGATCTTCATGTGAAGCAACAGAGCGCACACAAGATAAGGGTGTGTCCGTTCCGTAGGATTCTTTGCGTTTGTATGAGTAAAAGACACAATAAAAAGGCTTGTATTGAACTTTAAGATAACAAAAAACTAGAGAACATGTACAAAAAAAATAAATAAGAAAGCAGCTGGATCAAATTCTCTTTATGGAAGTCACTTCTTTTTCCACATTGGGTTCTTTTAACACAAAAGCCCAAATGTAGTTTAAAGAGTTATGAAATATCCAGAATTCATTTTGACATGGAAGGAAAACAAAGCATTTTTTATTATTATTAATTTCTGTAAAATGCCTTTTTTTCTACTGTTTTTGATGCATGTGGTGTCATCATGTGTTGGTTTCATAACCAGGAAGAGGGAAGAAGTCAGGTTGGGAATATGGAGGGAGGCTGAAATGAATAAAATCGTTGGCAGGTCTGTAAATGAAATGTCTATAGAGAATTTCCATCCAATCTGACATAGAATAAGTTGAAAAAATATGAAGGAATGTCAAACTGGATGCAGAAATGTGGTACGGACACAATGTAAGAGATTTATAGCTTTAACTGCAGCTGCGATATATTAAGTATTTTTCTCAACAACAAAAAAAAATCAACTTGAAAACATTGTTGAATGACAAAATAAGAAAAAAAGATGAAGAGGTTGGAAAACTTGGAGAAACATCTCAAATTTCCTAAAAGGATTTATTTAATGAGTGCCTTCAAAGAAAAACAACATTCAGGTCTAACAGCGTAAAGATGGGGACCCAGTGTGTCGGCCAACAGGGCAGACTGGTAAATGGATAACTGGACTGAGTGGGAGCTGACCTCACAGTGGGGGCTTTGGTAATGTGTAACCCCCTTTGGCTTTATACTTTTGTCCAGAAGCAGAAAGTGAATATGAATTGGGACTGTGACAGCCAAAGGTCAGCTGACAGAATGTTGGCGGAAATGTCTTTAAAAAAAATTTGTTTTCAGCCACTTTGTGTTAAAATGTAAATGACGTGGGAACGTGTTTTGTTTCGCAAAGCATTTACAGATTCTATTCAGTGTGTAGACCTTGTTTACATCCGGAGGGAATGTTTTATGCAAAGGACTTTATTCAAACTTGCAAAAATAAAATATTGGATGTTATGCACAGCTTATCCTTTAACTTCTCTCAGAAACACGGTCGATATTATACAAAGGAATAACAAATCATTGACTTTTTTCTATCTGATCAGCAACAACAAGAGAAAAAGATAAATATCCAGTGAAATGGGTCTGCCATTAAGCACTGCATACTTTTTCAAATGAGACAGCATTCTGTGTATATTGACAGACGTGTTCAGCATGTGTTTAGAGTTGGAGGGGGGGGTCGTCCAGGTGGGCTGAGTGATGACAAATGGCAGACAGGCGGGCTCCAGTCTGCTAATTGTTGTTAGAGGCTGAAGTCTGCGTCGTTGATTTCACCTCGCGACAGGGAGGCGGGAGACGGGATCATTAATATTAGACCACTTCCATCCATCTACCGGAACAAGAGGCCAGTCGTTTAAAAAGATGACGCTGGGCAGACCTTTCACGCCCTGTTTATAACACTGATCTGAACACATTACCAGAGTGGTGGGGGGGCCACTGCCGGCCATTAATTAGATGTGCACATTTGCCCACACAATGTGACCTAACTTCACATCCGTCTATCAGTCACACATGCAGGGTAGCGTACATTACCACACACAGGAACAGAAAGAGCGTGAGGGTCATACATCATACAGGTAGGGGGATTTCTGTTGAAACACCTGCAAAAACCCCATTAAAACTAGAAAGGTATAAACAACAAGATGAGATATGATGCAAACCAACTGGGTTTGATGTAAAAACAACAATTCCCTTAGCTTGAGTTATTATTACAATAGTTGAAATCTAAGAAAAAAGCCTAAATATTTATTAACTTGCCAAACAAAGCAGCTGATTTGTGTAAGTAAAATTTTATTTTGCGATTTAATGTATTTTCAGAGGTAAGGTAAGGGAGATTAAAGTACATTTCCATGTTTGTTGTCCTAAACGTATTAAGATTTTTTGTACTAAAGTCTTATAACAAATATATGTTACTATTTAAACTGCAAAAAATTAAGTATTTAAATTTGATTTGAGATTATTTACGGCTATCTGCCAAAAGATTAAGTAGTTTCATTGTAAAATATGATGATTTGAAATGCACTTGAAATAAGATAATGAAGATATTTTTTTATTATTTTAAATGTAAATTACCTTATTTTATTGGCAAATTGTCTCTTACCCAATAAAATCAAAAATAAGTACACATATTTAAACATTTCTGTTTTCTGCAGTGTACCTAAAATGAAATTAGTTGAACATCATTTCTAAGGTTATTTGTAATGTTAGAATTCCCTTTTAAAAGTATAGCAGACAAGACAACACCTGTTTATGCCGAGCATTTAATAATCTTAGTTAAAAACGCTTTATTGTTTTTTTGCCTCGTCTACTTATTGATAGCCAAAGAAGGTTTTGTGAGAGAGAAAGACAATAGGCTTCGGGCTTCTTCTGTTTTTTTGGTCTTTCTGCTCTCGATGCACCTGCCAGACTCCCAGAAAGGCCCAGGTTACAGGATCAATCACTCAAAAGTATTTACAAATGCACAAAGCCAGACTCAGACAGGTTGGCACATGGCGATTCGCTTTAAGTGCTTTTCAATGTGTCTGCAGTGTCAACATCTATTTCACACTTATCTACACCTCAAAGGAGGGGAAAAGATGCGTCTTTGACCTTTAGCAAGTGTCAAATCTGGAGAGAAGAAAAGAGGGAAAGGAAAGGGGTTTAAGAGATCTGCTGATGCACACCATACCTAACCTTTTTTCTTTTTTAATAATCCAGGAGAGAAGGAGTCAGTATGTTCTCTATCAGAAACAGACGTGCTGCCTTAAAGCATTTCAAAGGGAAAAAGCTGCTCTACATCTAAAGAGTTCCTGTGAACAATAAAACAATCCTTATCGTTTCTACCTGACGCACCTTCTTTAAGGGGCTTTTTTCATTTTCCAGCCGTCCCAGGATCCAAACCAGTAGCCAGTAAAGATACAAAAAAGTGACAGACGCCTTTGGCCAGGACTGCTGATACCCATTTTGCCCTAATTGTTAGTTTGCGGCCAGGCCGTAATGTTTCCATTAAGATTATGTCGATCGAGAAAAGCTTTTTAGTTTTCACCTTCAAATTACAACTTGCTTGAGGTCAGCTTTTTTCCCCCAGGAAAGGCCCGTTTTAATGCAGATCCAGTCTTTTGATATTCAGGCTGGGTCCAGTTGAGTCTGAGAGAGGACTGAGAGGATGGAGGGAGGAAGGAGAGATGAAGAGACTTTGATTGAAAGACTGTGATTAGCAGTTTTCAGCGGAGCACCGGGGGCCACTGAGTTGTTCTAACAGGGTTGTCGCGTCTCGAGGTACAGTCAAGGAGAAGTCAGTGCTTTAGAGAACTCCCCTGATTTCTCCATTTCCACCTCCCTCCCCCTCCTTCACTTTCGCCATCCAGCCACACTTTCCTTTCCTCTGCAAAAAAAATCAATATGGCTGTGCAAAGTGCAGCCTGGCCCATAGGGAGAGGGAGCTAACAGTAGGGGCTGGATGCTGGGCTTACAATAAGGACAAGAGGCGTCCTCGAAGCCTGTCCCACAGGCAGTGTCAAGGACGGACCAGAGGTCCAGAGGACCAAGGCCACCAGACTTCCCATACCCTCTCTATCTTGCCTACTTTTAAACTCAGCGTTTCTGTTACCTCGGCCATGGCTCAGCGAGGCAGAAAGGATCAATAGCCAGGTAGAGCGTTTAAAATCCCCAGCTCAAGAGGCTGGTGCTTCGCTCCTCGAAGCCCATTGGGCCAGGACATGGTGTGCAGCAGGCAGACATGGTCATTGTAAGGTTTGTGATTTGTGACAGTAAACAATTCAATAGCACTTAGCAATACACAGTGTCTGCGGGGCGTAAGGCCAGTCTCTTCACACTCACTGCCATTGTCTCAACATGTCACAGATCAGTGGGATTCAGGCAGGTCAAGGAGCTATGCAGGCCAAAACATCTCGCTACCGTATTTCACCAAGACAGCTCTGAGGGAGAAACTACAGCTACACGCCACCAGCAACAGAACCGAAACATCTTAAAACATCCTAAACAGCAGTGCGTCTCATTTCCATACAGTAGGCTCAACGACGACAAAGCTTGAACATGATTTGGATGAAGTGCACAAGGAGGATTTTAGTCCTACGGCGCGTCTCCTTCAATGAGTGACTGATCAGAGCGAAAGTGGCTTGTGTCGCTAATCCGGTACCACTGTTAGACGGTGCAAAGACCCGGCTCTGCGTACAGCGACACGGGCTGATCAAACCCGTCGCCTGACAAGCAACCACTTCGAATGATGGTGATTTCCCAGCTCTGTGTCCTTCTGACTCTGTATTAGATCGGCTTCTGACATATTTCATCTGGGATAAAAAAAATAAATAAAAAAAAGCCAACCAAAATGGTATGGAGTTGAGGGTAAAAGTGTGGTGAATGTGCCTTATTGGTTTATTATCACCCTATGCCGAAAAATAAGATTTGATACAATGTATCATTTGACAAAACAATTTAAGGATATAGTAAATTTAAGAAGGAAAATATGTCACACGACCACATTACACCAAAGAAAGCCACAAATCTATTTGAGTATTCCAGGAACAGGCTTTGAACCCTGACGACCACGCCTTTAAAACCAGCCATGTTGGATTTTCTGCTAAAATGAGCACAATCATCTTTAGAATATACATCTTGCCATATCTATTGTACCACATCTTTTTGCAAAGGGTCTTCTTAATGAGCAGGAGCAATGGTCTAAGTATTAATCCTAAGCCACTAGAAAAGCATATGGTCCAAAACAGATGTGGACTGCACATCTAGGACAGGTCTAATCCCATCTCATGTAGTCTTTGACCCAGATAAACCGGCATTATAATGCAACCTAAGATTAATATTAAATTAAGGGCTGAATATCATGTATGTCTGTTTATGCAATGCCCAGACCACCCTCCTGGAATCCAGAAGCAGATAAGTTTGCTGTAATGGTATTAGTAAAATCAGAGGAGCAGCAGATGGTACTTGTCTTGCTTGAAGAGTTCACATTTTGGCATATTTATTTTTCTCTCACTCATTCTGGACAAAGGCAAATATTTAACAGGAACTAAAAAAAAAAAAATTAATCCTTTTCACACTTCACAGTAGCCATAACAGTGACAGATTAACATCGAGGAGTTCTGGAAACCAGTCATTTGAAAATGTAATTGCAGGTGTCACACTGAAAGCATGCATTTTGTCGGAGAGTTAATATTAAAGCTCAAAAACCTTAAAGGAGGTGGTGTGGGCAAGCTGGGCCAGTGCCAGGTCACTAAAGCTCTTGTTTGCACTAGTGTGATAAAGTTGCAAGCTACTGCTACTGCTTGCTGGGAGCCAAAGTTACTGTTTACTTCTGCTAATTATTGCAGCCAATCTGAAGGGTTAACGGGGCGGAGCCAGGCCAGAGGATGTTACGCTGCATTTAACAGCTGGCTGGAATGGAGGTGAAGGCATTACACGCTGGCCCTCATCTAATAAAAATAAAACATCCTGACATCTAAGGTGTACTTAGCATTAAGAAGAGGGAGGATGTGAAGATTGCAACAAAGAGGGAGAAAAGAGGAGAGAAAAGTGAAGTGAAATGGGACACCTGATAACGTGATGTCCAAGTGCCACCTAGTGACAGCTCTTCAGCTTTTCTAGTATTAGTACTATAAATTTCACCCAATAAAAATGCCTCCAGCACCGAAATGTCATGACCATGTGATCCTATATATTGTTAAAAGAGTGGTCTGACAATACATATCAAGAGAAAAGTTGAGTGGAAGGAAAAACTGCAGCAGAAAAGCTGTACGAGCAACCACAGAAATTTAGAAATTTTGCAGCAAAGCCAATTTAAATGTTTAAAGGGGATTACTAAAACATTTACTGCACTGGGAAGCCTGATTCAAGAGCCTCCACAGACATTTACAATACTTCAACTCAGACAACAGCATAAGAAAACGCATATGGCTACTGCTCCTAAATTTTGCATCCTGTTTGGATAGCAAGGTGAAAAACCCCCAATATATTTAAGGTTAAGGTTTGCAGAGCAACGATCAACCTTTAAATGTTACGGCACTTTATGCTTCCTTCTGTTGACATGCTTTGCAGATACTCTGATTTTTTTTTTGTCGCTTTCCAATCACTGACCAAAGTATTACAAGCTAGTTTTACGACCATGTTATTACTATGTTTGTTGAGCAAAGAAACTTCAATAATGATACACCAGGATAAATAATGCAAGAAAACCAAAAAGCTGTTGTTAAGGCAAAAAGGGTTCCCCTAAACCCCAGAAGAGACTCGTTGCCTCCATGCGATGCCACTTTTATGTAGTAATCCACACATAAAGAAGCCCTGACTGAATGTTTAATGCTTTTACAGTAAACTGCTCAACATTTCAAGAGGTTGAAGGGTTTCAAAATCTCTTTTTAACATGTGTTATGCAATATTCTAGTTTAAAAAACTGAATATGAGATTTTCATTAGATATATTCCATCGTGACCAAAAATCTAAAAAAA
>NW_015150716.1:328695-378000 GCF_000732505.1 Cyprinodon variegatus | reverse complement strand
TGTATAATATATTACATTTCTGACTGTATATCCCTGTAATTATTACACACTGTAGCTTTAATCTAATCAACATGTAATTCATTATTAAAAAGGATACTATTCACTTCAAAGGAAAGGTGTTCAGGTTAAGATGTCAATATGATGTAAAAAGATGGATTTATAATTAAAATGGTTTACCTTAATTAAATCCTATCCAAAAAGTGGCAAACAATCAGTGGTCTATGTTCAGGTGACCAAACGGTCTGTGCAGTACAGTTCTCCAAGTGATCCAGTAACACTGCAATGGTAGGCCACCGGCCCCCCCAAGCTCCTGGGTCCCGTCCCTCATTAGCCCAGGTATAAATCACACTCTGCTAGTGCCCAAAGGTGAGAGGGATGGGAGTGGAGGTGGGCTTGAAATAATGCTTATGTCACGGCAGGTCAGGCCTCCATTATGGCCGTTTCAAAAACTATTAATCTTGCTTGTAGTCAGTGGCCTAGAAATAATTACTTCATCTAACCCATGTAATACAGCATGACCAGCAGTCGAGCTTGGTCAATTTGAGGCTGGGGAGGCAGAGTGGAGGCTGAGATAGGGGGTAAAGTCGCAAATTACAGGGCCCTGTCTTCTTCTGCCAGGTGACTGATGTCCTGCTCACTTCTCCTGTGGCCTTCTTAACACTTCTTAACACTGATTTAGATAGATACACGCAGCCTCTGAAAGCCAGATAATCTACGAGCACAAACGGTGTGTGTATGCGCATTAATGAATGACAGAAAACACACACGGCGAGCCAGTAACATTGAATTTGACACAATAGTTGAAAGAGTTTCAGCTTAAGATCTGAAGATCTCTTAAAATCTATCATTTCCCTTTCAAAATAGTTCCTTTCCAAATCAGTTTCTTTCGTTGTGTATTATACTGTGAGGTACTTTTAGGCAGAGTACCAAAAATAATGACATACTTTGGCTTTTGGCGAGCTTAAAGCAAAGCCGTGGTATCACTTTCAGGATCTGCTGGGATGACAACTTCCGGTGCCTTCACCCCGCCTGTCTGGAGGGCAGGGGACTAATCTAAGCCCACACCCCATACATCTCAGCAGACATAGATACAATGAAGACAGTCATCGGAGAAACCTACGCTGACAGCAAACAGACAAGCTAGTGCAAACTCAGCCTCCGTAAACGTCACAGGAAGTATGTATAGAGTGACATAAATAAATGCAGCCCTCCAGTCGCTGTCACAGCTGGTGTTGCAGGTGCAAATTTAATTAGTCAAGGTGAAGTCTCCCTTGTTGTCTGGAAAAAGATAGTTGTGGAGGTGTTGGGGGGGACGGTGTCCTCGGCATGCACGACTGTAAACATGCGCTATATCCTAATCAGGTGCCACCGCAACGTTTGATCAGCCAGCAAAAACTTGTCATGAATCCCCAGCAGAGAGTGGGCCGACGGGTAGAACAAAGGAAAGGAGCTGTCATAAAAGAGCGGGGTGGCTGTTGTGATGGCAGTGGCGGTGGATGAAGAGACTTTGCCCATTAGCAGTCTCTGTCGCCTGTCTCTCTCCTACTCCCCTTAAAGTTTCTCTGCCTCTAGTTTCCTTTCGTTTTCTGTGTAGCTACCATCAGCCTACACCTTCCTTTAGGTGTCCCGCTGCAGCTCGGTGCCTAAGAACCTAAACCACAGCTGTCACACAGGCGCTTCCCAGTCGCCAAATAAAGCTTGCAGGAGAAAACCCTAAAGAAGCAAGCTACAGTTGTTTACCTCCAAAACAACCACACGTGTACAGAGGTACAAGCTGAGCTCGTTTTGTTTACATCAAGCGCCATTCCAGGTGCATCGGGTCCCACTGAAAAACCTGCGGAAGAAGAGAACTCCATCCGCCCCATGCCTTCAGGCTGCACAGAGGCGGTGAAGGAACACATGTGCCATTAAATACTGTTTACCTTTCTGTTTGGATGATATTGAATACATTAGCTGATTGAACCCTATAAGAAACAGAGGAGTGACAAAGCCCAATCGTCTTTGCGACTAGCATGGTAACTGAGATTACAGGCTAACAAAGAGCAGACAGGAGGAAAAAATATTTAAAACCCAAATAGTGATACATAAATTAATTAAAGGACAAAAAAACAAGTAGAGAATTAAAGTTGGAACATCTGTCAGCAACTTAGCTTCCTAACGTAATACCAGTGTTAGAACATTTATACCCTTGAAGTTAATGATCCCCTCTTTAATTGACAGTCAAGAAAAGCTGGCTGCGGCAGCATCCTGCTAAGACACCGATAAGGCTTCCCCTTCCCCCCTCCCAAAAGTCAAATAAAAAAATAAAACAGTTTAAAGAACCTTGGCACTAATCCCTATTGTCATCCCAGTGCAGCAGAAGGACTTACAAACACAGATAACTCTGCTGAAGCTGTCTATTCCTTAGGAGTTACGGGGACAGGCGAGCCAGCGCACGCCTCAAATCAGTCACTTAGATTACCCCAATCCCTCTGCGCTGTCAGTCAGCTGAGACACTAGCCTGTCATTGCATTTACATGAGTCCATCTCATATGTGACAAATAGCCCGTATTTATGACAATAGCTTCAACGAAGGGGTCCACTCGATTGCTGATAGAGCCTCTACAGTTTGGCAGACACGCTGTTGTTGGATTAATCTCACAGCCTGTCTGGCATTCCTGTCTTCATTGACACTACAACAACAAGTTTAAGGGGTCTTAACAATTTTTTTTTGTTGTTTTGTTTTTTTTCCTACAGTGGGAGGAATGTAAGAGATGAATGTCACATGAAAGATGTATACAGACCTGTTATGGTGAACACAGCTGTAAGAAATCACAAGCACCAGGAAAAAAACTTCAAAAGGCTTGGAAGTTTAGAAAAAGTGAAAGAAAACTAAAAGCTTACTGAGCTGGCCTGAAGAATGACTTTAATCCACACATTGAAGCTCAGAGACAACAACCAAAATCAAGAAGTTCCCTTTTCATAAAAGAAGTGTGAAAAAATGTCTCCACTTTGAATAAACGTGGTAAAGATTGGAGTAAAAAGGCCTTTCTTGTTTTACTAAGTAAACCTTGTTGGTTCTAAATTCAAACAAGTTTGTTAGATCTGCCAAAATCCATCAGAACAAAGACTAAAAAAGATTTTGGATTTGATTCCAATCGGACATTTTAAACGATTGCTCAAAGGTTTGTAAATGAGATCTATGGTTTGTAACTGTTTTATGAATTTCTAATTATAGATAGATGTAATTGTAAACTGTAATGTAATTTGTAATGTAATATTTTGCCGCTGTCTTGGCCAGGACTCCCTTGAAAAAGAGATTGTTAATCTCAATGAGACTTTCTGGAAAATTTCTGGAACATTCCCCAGAAATACTGGTCCATCGTGGGATACTAGCATCTGCATCTACACTCTGCAGATTTGTCAGCTATTTTCTATTGTTTCTTCTTGGTGAACCCACTGCCCAACAGACATTAATCGGTAAAAATCGATATATATACCCGGACAAATCCAAGATCTGGCCATTTCCAGTTGGTGTCACTTTTAAAGGGACTTTTTCAAGCAAATATTTGCACTTAAATAACTATGTGGAACATCGGGGCACCTGAGAGCTCAAAGACTGGCGGCTACTTTTTATGCTTCTATGGCTCACTCCATTTCAAACTGTTCTGAAACAAATGACAGTGGATGCCCTCTACATAGCAGGGCCAGGGCAAGCATGACACAAGGGTTGACAAGTGAACCCTCAAACTCCCTAACCCCTACCTCTGCCATGACATTCACGCTCACACACACAGCCAAACAGTCCAAACACAGACCTGACATGACCGCCCTGCAGCCCTGCCTAACCTCTGCTTGTGTTTTTTCTCTCTTCATCTCATAGGAGACAGCCCTCAATTCAGGATCATTTTAGCCAGCCAAGTGGATGTGACCCGTTGCCCCCCAGACAGGCTCATCTGAATAAACAGTGCTGAAGAAACAGGCAGAGAAGGGAAAATCTGCCTTCATTATGATAGGAGGAGAGGGGATGGGAATCAGCCAAGGGGCTCTTTTCTTTATGCACGTTTGATCAAGTGCTTGACAGCGCCTGTGGATGGAATTACGGACTGCTGAACAAAAAAATGCGAGTGTAAAGGTGGTAGGAAATGAGAGTGTGTTTGTGCAGTTTGGTCTAGACGGCTGAATTTTCCAAGGCCTGACAGCAAAAGGCTTGTGACAAGCCTGCCATACCTCCAGACCAACACATACAGAATTTAAGCTGCCTTCTAGCTTTCCAAGCCCATCACTTAGGACGTCAGAGGGAAGAGTCGGGATAAGAGGTCAGACATGGAGAAAAATGGCAGAGAAGAAGGCGGCTAAGAAGACAAGGAGCCAAAGGAAGAAGGGAGAGCTGGTCAGGGGTTAAGTGTAGAGAAGACAGCAATGAAAGGCAACTGTCATGCACCAGTGCTCACCCAGGAGCACCTGTCTCGAGGAGAACATGCAAAGTGTGCCGGTCACGTCCTGACAATACCCCCACTTTTCCTACACACTCTCGCGCATACAAGCTCTCAGGAAATAGCTGATGCTCCACCACTGGAAAGGCATCACCTGCCTGACAGCATGCCAGTCAAACTGTTGTTGGCTGTTTCGCATATGCAAGAAAAACTTAAGACTGATGAAGAAAAAAAAAAACACATTGGGGGCTCCAAGAAGAGATCACTGAGACATGAACAGACCACCTGAAGTGAGCAGACACCTCCCAAAGGCTTTCTTCACAGTAGATTCTAAAATGAGTGCTGCACAAATGCCTAAAACTCACCAAACACTAGAAGTTTCTTGGAAGGAGATTTTTTTTAGTTCTGGATAGAGCATATTTACAGACAAAAACATTTCTTCTATCTATTTCTTTACAATTTTGATAGAATTACTGCTCTAAGTGGGTTGCTCTGTCAGCTAAAGGCATGTTTTACAGTCTCTATACTCCAGTTAACAATTAATCGATTACTAATTGACAATTATTTCAATAATTTGTTACTCACAATTAATCTGATTAATTGCTTCAGCCCTAATATATATATATTTTTTTATAGAACACTACTCCTCATCCACTGCCAGCAGTCTCTCTTGTTCCTCCAAGCTGGGGTCCTCCAGTAGAGGCCTAGGAATCTAAGGTTTCTGCCAACATCTGTTCCTAGAGCTGCACATTTCTGGACCAAAATGTCTAATGTATTTTCAGAGATTGCCTGTAACCATCCCTCCAGTTTGGGGATCACTGCCCCGAGTGCCCCATCAACCATGGGCACCACCGGTGCATTGACCTTCCAGGTCTTCTCCAGCTCTTCTCTGAGCCCCTGGTATTTCTCTAGTTTCTCATATTCGTTTTTCCCTTATGTTGCAGTCACTTGGTATTGCTATGTCAACCACAACAGCTTTTCTCTGCTCTTTGTCCACCACCACAATGTCCCGTTGCTTCGCCATTACGATTATATATACATATATATGTGTGGATTTCTTTTTCCAGTTTTCATGGCTCTATGCTGACAACCCTACAGGAGGACAGATGACGACTTGTCACCTCATGGAGATCCCTTATCAAGTTGTGCCATCGTGGAGTCCACTTTCTGCAACTACCCAATGTAAATATCTGCATATAATGATGAAGTCAGAGTGTTATAGATGCACCAATCAGGATCAGAAAAACCGGTATCCAATTTGCCAGCATCAAATCCAAGCATCCTTCAACACAGATCTCTCTTGTACATTGACAGTTTTATTAAGTCTAAAAATTAGGAGATGAGACAATATCACAAACTGGACGCTGTTTTAGTGAAGGCTGCAGCTGTGATACATTTTTTTTCTATCAAAACAGAAGATGGAGAAAATAACGTTGACCCAAGATAAAGTGGGGAAAGCTCTTAAGAGGTTTGTGATTAAAGCAAGAGGTCCCGAGTCCAGAGATGAACCAAAAAAAAGACAGCAGAGCAGTTGCTGCCGCAATCACATCTGTTTTGCCAGAATCTACAATTTCATCTTTGACAGGAGAGCAACAAGTGTAACTTGTGTGCTTTCTCATGACACCTGCTGCTGCAGACATGGACGTAATTTGGGGGGGACATGGGGGGCATGTCCCCTGCACTTTTTCAAAACTCAGTTTTGGTCTCCTGCACTTTTTGCTGTCCAAACAAACCAATGCTACATTAAAGTAGTAAAGTAAAGAAGTTCCTGATTGGCCCTCCGTCTTTTCTTTTGTGATTGGCTGTCACCGCTGTCACTCATGGTGAAGCTCACTTCACAAACATCTGATGCACTGCTGAATCGTGTCTGTGAAAGGTCTTGTATAAAAATATGGTTCTGCAAAAGACACCAGTTGGTAAGGGAGTCTGCTACTGTAAATTAGGCATTTTTCTTCTCTTGGCTCACGTAATCTAAAAGTGTAGTAATATCTTGTGTATTAATTTACACAAATATTTGAAATGGTGCCATGTTTGTATGTATATATGTATATCTGTGTGTTTGGTTATTAGATTTGCAGCCAGGATTTCTGAAAACAGTAAGAGAGACGTAAGAGATTTCTTTACATGTCAAAGTGTTAGTTACATTCAAAGGACTGTGTAACAGCCCTCCTAAAACACCTTCACCGGCTCCATAAAGCAGCAGATCCACTTCAGGATCCTCCACTGCATTTTAAAGCTTTCAATAACATTTTAAAGTATATCCATTCTATTAAAAGTGCTGATAAATCAAATGTGTTATTGTTATATTATAACCATTATCAACAAAATAAGGAAAAATAAAATCAATGAATATGATTTTATATATCAACCTCATAATAATTGTAAAACTATGTGTTTGTGATCTACAAGGATTGTTGCAACCCAAATTGTCCAATTGTTTATGTCATGCATCCATATATTGTCAGAAGAGAGGCAACAGAGATGCGAGAGAAAGTGGAGGAAATAAACAGAGAAGAAATACTAACAGGGTGGCAGTGGCATCGGATGTAGGAGTTTGCCCTGCAGCTGAACGGTTCACGGTTTAAGTCCCGGCTCTGGCTTTCAGTGTGGTTGTATCCTTGGGCAAGACACTTCCACCTGCATTATCTACTGATGGTGGTCAGAGGGACCGTGGCACCAGGGTACGGCAGCCCCGCTTCTGTAAGTGAGCCCCAGGGCAGCTGTGGCTACAATGTAGCTTGCCACCATCAGTGTGTGCATGAATGGGTGAATGACTGAATGTAGTGTAAAGTACTTTGGTCAAGTCTCCTGACTTGAAAAAGTTCTATATAGGTACAGGCCATTTACCATTTTAGTAGAAAACATTCTGAACTTATATATAGTAGGTATATAAAAAATACTTGTGTCCACCCCGCTTCTGAAATCAAAATTTTGTCCATTGCTGCACATATTTTGGCCAAAGCAAAACTTTGGCTACATTGATTAATCAGGTCAGAAAGTTCATCTGAACATTCCCTCTTTTCCCTGGAGGAAGGAAGACAAAATTGATAACGTGGGGAAACATTATCATTGTAAATCTGGCTTGCCCGGTTAAAATATTTGGATATGGAGGACAACTACCATCATTGAAGACTTGTGCTGCATTAAACCTCTTTAGAAAACATTAAAAAACGTGACACAGTACACAGAAAGCCTTAATAAAAGACATGGAAGCTTGTTTTTGTAATTATTAGAATGTGAAAAAAGAGCAAAAGGTATGAATATGTTTGTTTACGGTGATGCCAGCAATGCCACATTCCGTCCAGCAAAAAGAGACATGCATGACGGAAATTTAAACTCACTTTCATGGCTCACATTTATGGAAGAAAAATTACGGTGTACAAATTAACAGGCTATATTTACAGCACCTTGTGAATCTGTCCCCCCTGCAGCTTTGATAATAAAGGATTGTAGACTCTCCATTGAAACCAGATGACAGCAGCAGGCTTTTTATTTTATTACAAAGGTGAGTCATTAGAAAGGGAAATAAGTTTTACAAATAAACAGCAGTTAGAGCGCCTCTACTACAGGAGACATTTTATGATGAAAAAAACAAAAAAAACTAAACATCTCATTATTTTTAGCATTAATAAACCCTGAAGCGGATCTAGCCTTTGTGTACAAGGTTGGCAGGTCAAATCTATGTTTATTCATTGCTAGTCCCATAAGTAAGCACCATCTATTGATCCAGCTGATTATTATACATCTCTCATACGACAGGACACATGCGTGACATATGAACCCTACTTGAACAGGTCACACTGAAAGTCACCTCATAGACCCTAACAGCTGAACTAGACAACCAGTTTGCATGATTTATATGGCTGCCTTGGTTGTAAATATGTTGACATCTGTGTCTCAGCATCAACTTAAAGAGCTGGTTAGTGGCAGTCATACACATTAGCTCTCAGAGACGATTTGGAATATTTATGTTGAAGCTTCTAAAACAATATGTGTATGCAATATTATGCAATTATAATATATTTGTAAAATTGTGTACTGTTAATACTGAATTACTTAACTACCAAGGAAGAAATAATATATCAATATTTTTTGTTTCCCTGGTTCTTCACCTAAAGAGATAAATATTCCTTCTAACAGGTTCCAGCTCAGCCCCAGGATCTATGCCCAGGAAGCCTATAAAAAAAAGGCTACCAGAAGGATTCCTAATCTGATGCCCAAAACACCTAGTGAATTATTGTGATTCAGACTACGAGAGGCTCTACTCCAAGGTGCCACAAGATGGAAAAGTTAATAAATTTTTCTTCTCTTTTTATATTGTCTGTCGTATTTTTATCTTTAATGCCATCTTGCTTTAGCTGTCTGTACTCTATATAATCTACTGGAACCAGAATTTCCTTGAAGGAGTAATCCCAAGGGATAAATACAGTTGAGTCTAAGTCCAAGTCAAGGCAACCTAGCTGAGCAAATTTTTACCATTTGTTTTTTGGATGTTTAACTTTAGCTCATAATCTGTACCATATGACCATAGGTAAGGGTTTAAGCATTTTTTTCCTAATAATTAAATCTTGGAAATCTGTTCCAAGTACTGCAATAAATTGCCCTATCCAGTATTAGAAAACAGCCAAACTCCAATGAGATGGTTAGCAAACCATGTATGATCCACTGTTTCACCACCAGGACAAAATCACAGTGGCCCTCCTGATTCCGAGGCCAACAATTAGTTGGACATATCAGCATCCATGAAATAAAGTTAAAGAACTGGGTCCTAAACATTCTGAAAGACAAAAGAAAAGCATTCGTTTTAAAAAGTGGGGTCACTGTGCCAAGCTTGACTCAATAATTGGTAAAGCCGGGCGTACACTGCGATTTTTTTTTTTTTTTGTCTTTGAACGCAGCTACTGCTCCCACTGTACGACTAATCGCAGGGTTTAGCTGTACAGTGTGAGTTAGCAGCTCACGATTTATGTTTGGCCCAACGCTCTGATGAGATCTGCCTGCTCACACTGTACGACTAAAAAGCACGTTGGAGCTGCTCTGATTCATCTATCTTGAAGCCAAACAAATAGAAGGGGAATATTAAGCTCACTATAGTGAACTACGCTGCCTTGGCAATTTGTACAATTTTGTGCTGAAAGCCCTGAAAAGAAAAGGTGATTACGACCTCACAATTCCTGATCGGGAGGTGGTCCTGAGAGGCTGATCGCCCCTCGTAACCCCCTGTACACTACATGAGTCACAACGCACGATCAGGCTGAAAGTCGACCTGATCGAAAGATTCTCGCAAGAATGGAAAATCGCCCCAAAAATCGCACAGTGTACGCTGGGCTTAAGAGATTCTTTAGGAGCTCCATCCTAACTGGCTTTCCATGTAACTGATTGGATGACATAATCACAAGGATTCTTGCAATTCTAGTTAGGGGTGTCCCAATACAACTTCTTCATTTCTGATACGATACCGATATTGCAGGTTTGAGAATTGACTGATATCTACGGCTGCAACAAACAATTATTTTGCAAATCGATTATTCTGTCGATTATATCTTTGATTAATCGATTAATAGGTTCCTTAAAGAGGACTTTTTACGAAATTATTCCAAGTGAAACTAAAACTTTTCCGCTTTCTTCTGGATAGGGCACATTGACAGACATTTTTTTTTTAATCTTAAATGCAAAATGTTAACATAGTTTTTTACGATTTGGATATAAATACTGCTCTAAGTGGGTCACTCTGTCAGCTAAAGGCATATTTTTCAGTCTCTATACTCGATTTAATGATTAATTGATTACTGAATTGGTTGATGATTATTTCAATAATCGATTAATCCCGATTAATTGTTTCAGCCCTACTGATATCTATATTGACCCGATATGATATTAGTATGGATCATACTAGCTACTATTACTTATATTTTACTGTAGAGTGTTAGAAAAGACTTAATAAAATAATATTACTAAAACAGGGAACAAATGTCAACAACCAACACACCAAAAGTGTGAAAACAACTGACCCATGTAAAATTAACCAATTAGTTAGAGAAACTTTTAAAAGAAGCATAGCTTTCTATCAGCATGAAAATATCAGAGATTTTAGATGCTGGCCGATAAAATCAGATATTAGCTTTTTGGCTAATATCATGTCCAATATTAATATCAGATCGGGACATCTCTAGTTCTAGCCAATCAAGTACCAACAAAAAATAGACAATAAAAAATCGATCAAAAGCTCTGACTCTTTCTCAAAACCAACACTCTACTGGTTTACAAACTTACACCATTAAAAGCTTAACAGTAGCATAAGTTTTGTGGTTTAGTTTTTTTGCTCTTATCATAAGCTCCCAGATCATTTAATGTTTGAATAAGTAATTTCATTTCAAGAATGGTTTACCTACTTAAACCGATGTGTAAAAACGCCAACCCAGATATATGAGCACAGATCAAACAGGCAAGACAAAGTAAAGACATGTAGATGAAAAGCTCAGTGGCAGACTAATCAACCCCCTCTAACGCTCACATGGCCGATCAATAGAAAGACCTGGGGCCTTGGGCCAGCACTACATTACACACCCAAATTTCATATTCATTCATTGATTTTACTTTTCATAATAGTATATCATTGGCACCAATGGGAGCAAAAATGCAGGCCAGGGCTGAGGTCAACTCTCACATGGACACATGGATGAATGTTTGTACGATATTGATGGCACACACGGAAAGAAATGACTAAATATCTGGATCAATAGCTCGTTTCCCTAGCCAGGACAGGTTGTTTCAGACTGAAATATATAAATACTTCTTTATGGCTACCGGACTAATGCTAACTAACAGAGAAAATTCGCCCCTTAAGGTAAAGTCTTTGATTAGCCAAGGCCATAGGTGAATAAAGGGGTGTGCATGTGTAGGGATGCCACGCTTCCAGTGTCCTGGGGACGATAATGCACACAAAGGTCCAGTAGGGGACCAATAATATAGAGAGTCACAAGCCCTGGGCGAAGAGTCCCGACCCCTAGTTCAATTATTCTAACGACCATCTCAGAGCATATAATTTTGGTCATGTTAAATGATGTCCACCATGAATAATTTATTTTGTTTCTCTATACCTTTAGATGCAACCGAATGATGAACATAGAAAGTATTGTATGCCTAGAAAGAAAATAACGGAACATGCAATTAACCTTAGTGATCATCACCTTCTGTTGATGTTAATAACAAGAAGGGCTGCCTGTTTTTATTTACAGTACAACACAAAAGAACAACACACAGCTACATCGCTTCTCGTGCTCCACAGTAGCCAGAAAAGCCATAAAGAGAAGGGAACTGCATCACTGCCTGCTTCTTAATTAAATGAAAGCCGTTAGTTTCATTTACCTCCCTTCTTTTTTTACACCACGAACCAGCCTATAGCTGAAGACCTCCCAGGCGCCATCCCTGCTTGGCCCTAAATCATGACTCGGTGAGTGGCCCAGTGGGTCCCCACTGGAAGAATAGCAGCCGCCCAGCGACTAGGCCAGCACAGTGCATGTGGCGGATCGACACCTAGGCAGCGATAAGTAATTCTGTAGAGGATTAGCAGCATGATAGCCTGATCAATACTGTGTGCTCAGGCCATTAGGAATGCAGTGAGGAAATGACCCCCTCTGGTAATAAAGCAGGGCATCTGGGTTCTCCTTCATTTGCCAACTCCATTAGTGTAATAGTATCATTATCTGCCACAGCCGTATTTTTCTAAGCAATGGCTTTAATACGGTTGAAACAGCGGGGGTCTGATGAAGCTCTGAGAGCCCCCATGCCAAGTGTTCCACCATCTCCATTCTACACAGAGCCTAGGTGTAAATCTAGCTCCATAGGAGCTTATGTGCTATCCAGCCGCAGGTACACAAACCCATGTTTTATGTCAGTACCTAACAGTATTTCTCCATTACTGGCTCGTTAATACGGGAAGCAGCATGTAGTTTAGGTTTAGAGGGAAAAAAGATGGCTGGTAGAGCGTGAAGCTGCTGAATGTGCTAAATCTGACACCCCATCTTGCTAAAACATCAGCCTTGACATGACAGGACATTGGCATTAGTTGCCATAAATCGTTTCCTTTACACTAATTCATCAGCCAACATTTTGTTGGGGAGAATTGATTAACCATGTCCGGATGTGTGGCGACATAATCAGCTTTTACCTCAGTAGCTGTTAATTTAACAGGCCCACCAAGGGAAACACAAACCATTTTAATGAGTGTTTAGAAATTAAATACCCTAAACAGCTTGCACAAGGTGCCACAACTAGAGCAAACCAATGAGGCTGATCTAAGCAATGGCTGGGGCTGAGCCCGGGACCTCACAACATCTGGTGACCCTGTGTGATCATTACTTAGCCGGCTGCTCTAACACACACACACACTTCCTGTTTCGACCCAACACTTCATACTTGTCATCACTTTGCAAATGGCGAACTTGCATCAAAGCACATTGATATGGTGAGTTTGCATCAAAGAACATCGGGTTACGAGACAGGGTCAGGGCTGTTTTCTCACTTGGTGAGGCATAAGTGGAAACTCATCCTGTGATGACAATACTGATAGATCTTAGTAAAATGTGTTTAAGTCATTACAATACAAGACATATTGAATCGTTGTGGTACTAGGGGAGTAGTGGGGGCTGCAATACTAATGCACAGGAAAAAATTAGCCGTTTTTGGTCTGACTTGACGAAATCAAGGCTGCAGATCCTTTTAGATGACATGAAATTTGGGCATTTCTGAATATAGCAATGATTATATAAACTACACTTATCCCTTTATTTGATCATTCTTCTATGTCCTTCATCTTATCAATTTGTCCCAATTATGTCCTCTGACCTATCTTGGCCACTAAAATCTGCATCAAGCTTTTTTGGGCACGACTTAAAGAGTTTCACCAACTGGAACCTGAATTATCACAATGAAGACTAGAACTGAATGCATTGTGCAGTTCCAGAACCAAACCTAAGAAGCAGAAATTTTACGCAGTTGAGTAACAATTTCTGACATATTGTAAAATAAATACTTCAGCATACTCAAATTAAAATTAATAAGTGAAAAATGAATTCCTCTTTTCAATTTGCACTACCGGCACAGTGTGGCTCCCTTTTAAAGTTTCCGAAAACTTAATATGAACATAGCCGATCCGTGGACAGCAGTCTGGTATGTCTAATTTTTGTTAGGTACTGATGGCACCTGTAGAGGAGCAGTAACCAGGAGAACATCTACAAGGCTAGAAAAACTATATATTAATGTAGCTGAGAGGAGCTGCTCCAGATTTCCCAACAAATGAGGGACAACTAGGATACTTATGAAGAACAATGCAGGATAGATGCAGATTTTTTAGCAGTGCGTTTTATTTAACAACTAACTTTTTTACATCATGCCTTCTTATCAAATTGAAAATTAACTGGAAAAATTATGAAAAAGCTCTCTGAGAATCACCTGTTACTGTCCTCACCAAGCTATAAACTGCTTTGCTTTTCTATATATCTTTTCTATATAAGACAGTTTCATATCTTGTAGTAAAATCGTCACATAGAGAATTAGTTTAAGAAACCTCATAAGGAATTATTGAGAATTACCCATAACTTCAAAAATGTCCCCAAGTACCTACAGGAGTTGCTTTGCTCTATGCTGAAAACAGATACAAGTATAAATAATAAAAAAAATTTCATTAGCAACAATTTAACAATAATGTCAAGAATTTACTGAAATATTTCCTTGATGTTGAGGCCATGCAGACCATGAGACCAACACTGTTTTATCGAGGGGTTCGCACAAGGGAAGAAGGAACTCTAGTCAAAATTTGATTGTATAATGAATGAATCTACCTAGATACATCTATCTTCACACACCATCCATACTGTGAAACATTGTAGTTAAGGTATTATATTGAAGGGATACTTTTTGTTAGCAGTCAAGACAGAAAGTCAGGCTTCACAGGATGATAAATACTGTTAAACACAAATCAATACACCATGAAATCTTGTTAGAGGCTGTAAAATACTGAATAGAGTTTCATCATCCAGCAGGAGAAATTTGTTAATCATACAATCATTTACAAATTTGATGGGATGGTTTCCTAAAATCTCACTAAATACATTAAAATCAATTAAAAAAATGTAGAAACTTTCTACTTTTGCATAAGATGGTATGCAAAGAGGCGGTGTAGTTTGGTTTTCTATAAAATAACAAGGATGCTGTAAAATGATTATCTTATTCTCCACAGAGACAAAGCACAGATTTAATATTTGGGAAAACCAGATTACATATAGAGCTGCCCCAAACAGCTGGTTAAACTACATGCAGTTCTTTCTTGGCTGCTTTACAGTGATAAAGTCAATTTGCAATTACGTTGGCTGCTGCTGAATCTTTTATTTATCTAGAGAGAAAAGAAGCTAAGCCATTAGGTCTTTGCCGTCCGACTGCCTAAAGGGCCAGCTGGAATGAGTTCCACTCTGAGCCGCTCATCTGGCTGCAACGGCTGCTTTCATAAACAGGAGGAACCACGTCTTACATAGTTTCACTGCTGTCTGACATGATCCAAACACATGTGCTTCGATTGGTAAGAGAGTCAACAAGTTGGAGGACAGGAGGAGAATCAGACAGACGGACAATATGAGGCGAGAGTATAAGTTCAACAATCAAGAGTAGCATTTTCGTTTTGATTATCAAGGAAACACTTTAAATTCTTAAAATAAGATATCAGAAAAAGGACCCAGAAAAACAAGATGGGCGATACTGTATATGGGTCAGGCTTAACTTTTCCCTACCTTTGTTGACCAACCAATATCAAAATAACAAGACATCTATGTCGGTCACATTATTATAACTTAAAATGTTAAATATTTCAGCAGCTTTTCTTTTTCACATAAAAGCAATTCATATACATCACTTTCATCGGAAATTTTGTGTAAACTCCATCTGCCTATAGTATTTCTGCTAACGCTATGATACTGTGAGAATATCCCATGACCAATTCTTCTTTTAACAAAACATTAGCAATGGTTCCTCACAGAACCAAATGCATAGAAATCCCAACTTCTGCCCTTTTATGTGCAATTCAACGAGTAAAGACCAGTATGACATATTCACAGTACGAGAACCTTGAGTTAACAGATCGCAGTTTGATGGTACCAAGGTATCGACAACCCTCAGCCAGTGCAGCGTCCAGCAGCAGAATAAAGGGCTGGTTATACTCCCGCAGCCCTGTGTCGCAGTGAGCTTGGCGCAGGTATGATGCAGATGTTTTTGATTTATGCACGAATTTTGAAGCGTGGTCTGAGCTATGTTATTCCACGCCACAACGCAAGAGGGACAATCATGAACTAGCTGTGGGTCTAGATAAGGCCAAGGCAATGAGGAAGTGCAAAAACGCAAGGGGCAAGTTTTTTCCGACAACGGAGGGACATGAGGGCAAAAAAGAGCGGGGATCCAGATGGAAAAAGGGTCCCAGGGTTCTTGAGCACCTCGCTCTTCTAGCTGGTCCATCTTTATGAATCGTTTTCCGCAACGGCAGTCATACAAACAAAACAAGCCGGAAAGGTGCCAAACAGGAAATATGCATAGTGTAGACCAGGGATCCCCAAACTCGGTCCTCAAAGCCCCCTGTCCTGCAGGTTTTAGAGGTTTCTCTGCTTCAGCACAGCTGGTTATAATGATTGCAGTAGACCAAAAGCCTGTTAATCAGCTTTCAATTAAAATCAGCTGTGCTGGAGCAGGGAAACCTCTAAAACCTGCAGGACAGGGGGCCTTGTGGACCGAGTTTGGGGAGGCCTGGTGTAGACCAATCAGAGATTTGACCAATCAGAGGCTTCCTCTCTGCGGTCACCTACAATTTTGGAGAGGTGCACCAGAGTGTCTGTGGAACAGGCGGGGTCACATATGCGTTAATTGCAAAACACACGCATACGACCTGGTTTCTGAGCATAAACCAGCCTTAAGGAGCCACTCTAAAGCAGGTATCCTCAAAGTCGGTCTTCCGGGGCCGCTGTCCTGCAGGTTTTAGAGGTTTCTCTGCTTTAGCACAGTTGATTCTGATGATTGCAGTTCAGCAAAAGCCTGTTGATCAACTATCAATGTCAATCAGCTGTGCTGGAGCAGGGAAAGCTCTAAAACCTGCAGGACAGCGGCCCTCGAGGACCGACTTTTGGTATGCCTGCTCTATCTTGCATCACATGGAAAGGAATTAAACCCTAAACAAAAAAGCACCTTGAGCAAGTTTTGAATTTAAACAAATGCTGAAAAAAAAAATGTACTTTGAAGGGACCCAGTTAGGTGCTATAACTTTATGAATTTCTACATTTCCGTAGATTACTCTCATAAGTTAGTATTTTCCAGCAGAGGCATAAAAAGAAAAAAAATATGGAATGTCAGGAGACATAAGAAAAGAGTAAGATTTGGAATATAATGTGAATGTTCTAACTTGTTCAAGCAGAAGTTAAGGCTGCCAAGTAAAACGAGTACTGCCAGCTGATGGAGATCACGTAAAAGTGTCATTATCTGGTAATCAGACCCTGTGTAAAACGTATTTACAGGATTATAAAAGACTACTTAAACACCTTAAAAATAAATGCTTGCCGTACATTGGTTTATTTCAACATAAATTGAATTTAAAGATCCATTTGGGAATAAATGAAAACTGCCTCTTTTCTATTTAATGCAAAATGTTTAGCCATTGTTTTTGATGTTGGAACAAATAATAATAAACCCTTAAAAAAAACAAAAAACTTAAAAGCCAATCAAGTCACTTTAATTCAAACTATTAACAATCATTTATCGACCCTCAGTGTCAAATGTAGTAAATAAATTTACACAACAATTAAAAAAGAATACAGCAGTCTCATTTTTAACCTTTAGATTGTTTGTTTTTATTTAAGCTGAAAGTTAATGTGTAATAGAAAATGACTGATAACTATAACAATGGATAAAAGAATGACCTTTATTTTAATTCGCTTTATTTCCCAACTGTTGAACTAGCCTATGTTCTGGACCCTAATCTATAAACATAAATGCAAATATTTAATATAACTAAATTTATCTTGAAATAAGTGTTTTTTTCCATTGATTAAGCAGATGGATAAGACAATCTGCCAATTTAACTAAATTGTTTATGTTTTAAATATTACAAAAACACAGCTTTATTATCTTACTTCAGGTGCATATCTAATAAGCTTATTTCAAAGGGGAAAATACTCATTTCTTAAGCAGATCATCTTATTTACCTGCTCAAATAAGGGAGTATACACTTATTTGAAGAATTCATCACATGTTTTTAGATCAAATTTTCCAGTCTAATCCTACAGTAAATCAATTTTATGAGGGTGGCCAGGCAATAACCAATGTACACTGAGGGGTGGCCGAAAGTAGACAGGCACCAAAATCTCACGGTCAATCTAGACTGTTCCAACAGGAAAATTAATGAGCAAAACATCCGTATTTTCTAAATAAAGTCTAACTATACTTTCCCAAGGCCTTTTCTAACTAAAAGACGCATATATTCAAACATCTGTGCTTTATAGATAAGACGTATAGTGGATAAAATTCTTTCAGGTTTGAGTTTCGGGCAAACATTTTTTCCATTGTCATTACATATCTACTTTTATCAGTAATCTTTCTGCATAAATGTACATTTACAAGTACTAATATCTACATAAATTGATTATTTATTACATTTTTATTTAAAAAAGTTACTTATCTATGATTTCACTGAAGACTACTTAGTGACTTGAAGATACATTTTCTCTTTACTCTATAAAACAAAATCTATTTCTGAAGAGCATGCATTCTGTACTCATCATCTTTATTGTTAGTATATTGATGTGCATAATTAACTAGTGTTTTTGTTGTAAAGTAATTGTTAATATATGAAATTTTTTTTGAATATTTCACTTGAGAGTATTACTGCTGCCACCGTCGGTTTTAGAGGGAAATGAATGGCCCCCCATTAGCTCCGCCCCTGGTGATGTATGGGCTAATAGTAGAGACCAAACTTAATTATTACTTGGGCCAATTTAGTATTTTTCAATTACAATTTAACTATATTCAGAGCGTTACAGTTTTCATTGTTTAGATCAGCGCTCTGGATCCTTGGCTTTGTGGCTCAATCAATATACTACAGCAGACACTTTCTTTTGTTTTTGTTTTTTTTACACCGATAAAAAAATAAAATAAAAAAATAAAATAAAAAACACTGGCCCAACCTGCCCCCATTAAATCTGCTCTAGAACCGCCACTGTTAATAAAGTCTAGCGCACCTGGAGCCTGGTGACCTGGCAACAAACCAAACTTCCAAATTCTAACTTAAATATTTGTTTAAACTGTTGCACTTTGTTGCTTTGTTGATGCAAAACATTTAGAAGCTCTTTTTCCCCCATCCTTCTCTCTCATTCATACCAAACTTTATATATAAACCAAATATTACATCCAAACTAGTACTTTCAGATCTTGCTTAGTTTTATATTTATATATGTCTATGGATGATCAAAATGAAGATAATGCAAAAATGTTCATACATGCGGTTTGTTTCTAATATCTATGGTGTCGCTCGGACCTTCTCCTGTAACCTAAAAGCTGCACATCATCAGTGCGTCTATTTGGTAAAATGCTCTGTCAATGTGGCTGTAATTCTTCATTTTGGCAGACTGAGCAGAGGGGAAAATGGAAAAACACAATAAAGGAAGCAGGCAAGGTGAGGTATGCGCTGACATCGGAAGCCCTGCAGCCTCCAGAATGCAGCCAGCAGCAGCGCATTAGGAGCCTTAGATATTCAACCAGCGACCAGGCTTACAAATATGCCAGACCGAACGGAGAAAAACGCTATGAATACCTTTCTTCCCTTCTCTCTCTCACTGTCATCCGATCTTTTCATGTTCCTGGAGTTGTGTTTACACTGCCTCGCTTTCATTAGAGGCGATGTTGGTTGTTGTAGTGCACGGGGAAAAAAACCCTTTCGATATTTGCTCATTCTATCATCCTGATCACGTTGGAAATGGTTTGATTTGGTTTGTTTGCAAAGCGATGACCCATGCACCGCGGCGTTACGTGAGTTCGGGTGAAGAATTCTAAAGTGGGACTCTAAAAGTGCAGCTGAAAGAACTACAATTCCCGAAAGTGTCATGGCGGCCGCAGCGGAAGCAGCGTTAGGGGTCTGTGCGCAGATGCAGCACGTTCCCAGAAATGATTAAAAACTCAACAAATACAGAGATACTTTCATAAATACGGAAGAGGATTAGGGCCACTAAAAGAATAAAAAAAAGTTAACTGATATTTACATTTTATTTTAATTTAATAGGGGGGAAAAAAGTCAGAATTCTGAGATTAAAGTGAGAATTCTGTGAAAAAAATTCGATATGCTGATGAAGATTCTCAGTCATCCAGGTCATAGTCATTCCGTAAAAGTAAAAAAAAAAAGTCAGAATTCTGAGAAAAAAGTCAGAATTATGAGACCTCCCATATTAAACTGAAATAAAATAAAAAAATTAGTTGACTTTTTTATTTTTTCAGTGGGCCTAATCCTCTTCTGTACATAAACACTTGTAACTAAAAAACTAAATTTACTGTTGGGAAAAAAAAGTTTTTATTTCATCTTAAATCTATTTTTTATTAACTCAACAAACACAGAGACACTCTCAGAAATACGGAAGAGGATAAGGACCACTGAAAAATTAAAAAAAGTTAACTGATATTTAAATTTTATTTCAGTTTAATATTGTAAAAAAGTCATAATTCTGAGATTAAAGTGAGAATTCTGAGAAAAACGTCAGAATTATGAGATCAAAGTCAGAATTCTGATTTTTTTTTCTCCCATATTAAACTGAAATCAAATTTAAAAATCAGTTAACTTTTTTTTTTTTCAGTGGCCCTAATCCTCTTCCGTACATAAACACCTGTAACTATTCACTGTTGAAGAAAAAAAAAAAAAAGTTTTTATTTCATCTTAAATTTATTTTTTATTAACTCAACAAACACAGAGACACTCTCAGAAATATGGAAGAGGATTAGGGCCACTGAAAAATTAAAAAAGTTAACTGATATTTAAATTTTATTTCAGTTTAATATTGTAAAAAAGTCATAATTATGAGATTAAAGTCAGAATTATGAGATCAAAGTCAGAATTCTGATTTTTTTTTTTCTCCCATATTAAACTGAAATTAAATTTAAAAATCAGTTAATTTTTTATTTTTTTTTTTCCAGTGGCCCTAATCCTCTTCCGTACATAAACACCTGTAACTATTTACTGTTGAAGAAAAAAAAAAAGTTTTTATTTCATCTTAAATTGTTTTTTTATTTATGAGTTGTTGTTTTTTTCTAATAGGATGATGCTTCAGATACTGATTTATTTATTTATGAAAGTTCTTTTATCTAAAAGTTATTGTATATTAGTTCTTACAGTGGTGCTTTTCGTTTGATTCAAATAAAATAGGAAATCTTGAATTTTTTATGTTTATTTTGCTGTTTGTCCTGCAAAAAAGTGCGAGAAACCAAGCTTCATATTATTATTATAATTAGTTTTATTACTCCTATCATTAGCTTACCAAAGGGGTTCTAAAATTAATCCTTCATAGGAACAATCCATATGTTCCCCACTTTTTCCAAATCAAAAGCAGCGCTACTTTCATCTTAAGCCATGTGTAAAAATAGCTATCATGCTTTGAACGGGCTCCATCTTAACTCTTGCCAACCTTCTTTCAACTCTTGCATGCGTCTCAAATCCAGGTGCCTGCTTTTCTGGTGATGTGGGCTTTCGGCTACATCAGCCCTTTTTTAACTCAGCACCATCGTGAAAGTGCACTGTAAACACACAGCAGCGGTGTGACTGCCTTTGGCTGTCACCTGTGAATGCCCTCTCAAGAGCGGAACCAGATTGCTTGTAACCTGGACAGAACAGTACTGAAATATGTTTAGTCCATTGTTCGTATCAAAGCACATATGAAATGCATTCGGGTTTCACGGACGGTCTGGTGTTTGGTTGTGGGAGGGCGGCGCAGGGGTCTAAAACACCTGTTACATATTACCATTACATACTTTGATCAGTGTCTTCATTAGTTCCTTGTGTAATATCTTTTCTTTTATGGTAGAGTTGACCTAAGTGAGCGCACCAAAAGTGATTTAACACACACGTTTCATTTACCTGTCTTGCAAAGTGCTTAAAAGCTCACCCACTGTGAAAGATGTGAGCACGTCTGGCATCCTTAGTTATTAAAGGATGACGGTTCTTTTGATTCCTATTTATAACCTACATTTCCTTCCATCTGCCCGAGTCCTCAAAGGGAAGAATGTGTTTGAAAAATATCCTTTGACTACTTTTTTTTATGAAAACTGGATCCATATGCTTAAAAAAAAAAAAAAAAACACAGAAAAAAGTCTTGTGTTTTATACTCTTACTATGTCAGAATCTGCCTTTATCCAACCTCCATTTGTCATTACTCAGCATGTGTTTTGTTCATGTGTCTAACTATGATTCACATATTTTTATTGTCTGTCATAGTTATGGTTGACATAAATTACCTTGGCTTACTTTGAAAGATCTGCTGCTCTTTGATTGAACACAATTTGTCATATTTTAACTACCACACCATCCACATATGTTGTAACTCCTACTGAAACTAAGGATTTCCATCCTGTAATTATGGGATGGTATCTTTACAGTCGGTATAGCAGAAGAATTCATGCAGCATTTAGGTAACATCTAAATTTAAAAAAGTAAAATGTTAATTCTAATCATGGGTGAAATCATACAATTTACTCTGATTATCCACCTAGAGCTTGGATAACTCATCTTTACAGAAAAGCAAACGGAAAAATGAAGCAGCAAATTTATAAAACCCAATAAAAAACGCTTTTAAAGCAAATCAGTCTGCAAATCAGGTAACTCTGGAGCTCATTCATGCACAAAACACATTTCTTGACTGAAAACTCTAATATTATCAACTTTTACTGAATGAACACTAAAACATTTCATTTTTTTTATTAATTACTAAATAATATAGAATGACATAAGGGCACATAAATAATATGTTTAAGTTTATAAAGCACTCTGAAGAGAGACTTTTTAAAGTAAAAAAAAATGTGCCAGTAAGTCACTTTTGTAAGTTTTGATGACCTAATTTAACTCTTTTGGTAATCGCTGTAATGACAGACATCATTACTTAGAGCTTTAGTGTCTTCCGTGCTTTTAAAGTTCTGTGAAGCCTCTGATATGGTCGAAAACCAAATTTTTTTGTTTTATCATTGAAGATTAGCTTTTTTCCCTTAAACAATCAGTTTTATATTTTTAAAACTAACCCAGTCAGTATATATATATATATAATTTAGTACAGAGGATTCAGATCGCATTAACAAACTTCTATGCTGATTAGGGATGAGTATTTTCGCCAAAGTCCTGAATCTATTCTATTTTGATTCATAGTTCTAAATCGATACATTTCGATTCGATCTGTTTTTACAATAATAAAAGGGATTCAACTGTGTTTTTAAAAACTCATTCTCTCTATTCACTTCTCATGCTCTGTCCACCATTAGTTTGTTCCCACAGGGAATAAGTCAAACTTACTGTATTTTCACGTTTTACTGTCAGTCATAATGAATTCAGAGAGGAAAAGAAACTTCTTCCCTTTTTTTGATGCTTGTGTTTGAGGCTCTGTGAGCAATGATAATGTGCAGACTCTCTGCAGTAAGACAAGCCAATTACCGTCCTCAACAGTGCCTGTCATTTGTCGAACAGTGAATCAGGCTCTAAAGTAGGCACCTCTGTTCTTGTATCTGACCTGCCGGGTCTGGCATCAGACGAGGTCACTCCTATACATACTCTGATGTGGTTTCATCTGGAGTAAGCGAGAAGAGGAAGAACTGCTTTGAACTTCTTCTGTCATCAAAAAACTCTTATGAATGGATCTGGCCAATGTGTTTGTGCTCAAGATGGAGACGTGTTTTTTGTTAATGCCTATTGCGTCATCCCTGGGTGACCCTTTGACAAGACTTCCTTTTCCTGATATAATGAGGGTATAAAATCTCTGCAAGTAAAACATATAATGCTACAAAAAAAAACTTTTAGACTCCATAGACATACTTCTTTATGACTAATGTCTTTCTGATGCAAGAGTTTTATTTTAGGGTACCTTTTTGAAACCTTATAGTTTTATGAAATTACAGTTACATCATTAAGAAAAGACCGCACATAGTTTGCTAAATGTGCTGAAAGCAGATTCTTGCTGGATCTCTGGTGAAGGTAATGCGAGGAATTTAAAAACAGAATTTTTCCACTGCCAGAGCCGAGACCCGGGACCATCCTCAGCATTGTTCTGTCTCTGTGAAGTCACGCTTGTTTTTGATTTGTATTTATATTGAATGACCATATGGAGCAAGTATGTACCTCCTCAGCTTTCTAACCTCTGATGTTAGCCCTAGGAAGCTGTTATTTGTCAGTACTATAAAGCAGATTGCTGTCCAGTGGTTTCAATTACCATCAAAGACTTCTTTGCAGGCAGTAATAGCTGTATCAAAAGCTGAAATTTATTATCTAGCCTGTGTGCTAAAATCTTCCAAATGATTGTCCTCCTTCAGCTGGAAATTTTCTTTTCTTTCCTGCCACTGCTTAAGTCCTTTGTTGGGTTTTTTAAGGATCCCACATTTCTTCTCTTTGTAGTGCCAGGGCACCTGTTTGGCTCAGACTTTGTGATCTATTATTGTTAACATAACACGGCTCTTCAAGACAGAATAAACGGCTTAATTATTTGGAATCTAGTAAAAATTCTTGTCATTTTAGGTACTTCTGCTCCAAATACCTTTTTCTTTTTTTCTTTTTTTAAATTTAAACCTTCTAAATGATGATACAAGAATAGAGACTGTGAAAAGTGTTGGTTATTTCTAACACCATAGGAAGTAAACCAGATCAGGTTTCCCTAAATGGCCAGATTGTACTTTGAATTTCCCATCCTTTCTTACTTCCATCTTATTTTCTGTTGTTTATCTGTATATTTAGACTCAGACAACTTTTATAGTCATTTTGAATACACAGTGTGTACAAAACAAAATTTTGTTTAGTACAGCTTTCCAGACAGTAAATGAACATTTCCATTCCATAAAGGGCAGCAGTGATCATTGTGATATGGTCAGTTTGATGCGTCTGTTACATGATATAGAGTTTTTTCAACAGCTCAGCAGTCTGATGGCGGTGGGAAGAAAGTGTTGCAGAATCTGCTGGACCTGCATTGAATGCTGTGAAGCCTGTTCCCTGAGGGCAGGAGGGAGAACAGTCCATGGTGGGGGTGTGAGGGGTCATTGATGATGTTACGGGCTCAGGACACTCAGCGCTGGGATGGATTCCTTCTTTTAAGGAGGAAAGAGGAGCCCTGATGATCGTCTCTGCTGTTCTCACCACTCTTCTCCCTTTCTTCCAGTCTGGGGCGCTGCAGTCTCCACACATCATAGTGAGACAGCTGGTCAGAGCGCTCTCTATGGTGCATTTGTAGAAAGTCGTGAGGATGGAAGGGGGTAGGTGGGCTCTCTTCGTCCTCCATAGGAAGTACAATCACTTAGGTGGTGTTTACAGTCCTCACAAACAGCCTGAGGTCTAACAGCCAATTGCAGAAGGGTGCATTGAAGCCCAGCAGTTCCAGTTTGCCTGTCAGATTATGTGGGATGATGGTGTTAAAAGCTGAGCAGAGGTCCAGGAACAGCATCCGCACATGGGTGTTCTTCACCTCCAGGTGTGCTAGGCTCAGGTGAAGAGAGGATGAGATGGTGTCCTCAGTGGAGGTTGCACCGGTAAGAAAACTGGGATGGGTTGAATATTGAGGGGAGACTATGTGTTCTTTAACAAGCCTTTCGAAGCACTTCATTATGGGAGTCAGTGCGACAAGCCGGTAGTCATTAAATGAGGTGACCTGAGGCTTCTTTGGGACCAGAATGATGGTCGGTGGGAGACTTAAAGCATGTTGGCACTATGGATTGGTCCAGTGAGGTGTTGAAAATGTCTGTGAGGACACCAGCCAGCTGACCTGCACAATACTTGTACTACCGCCCAGGTATGTTATCTGGGCCTGGGACCTTTCTTGGATTGACTCTCCTCAGAGTCTTCCATAAATCAGCTGTGTCAAGGCAGAGGGCCTCCTCTCCTTGATGTGAAACGGCTTTCAATGCTGGAGTGCGGTTTAGTGCCTCAAACGTTCGAAAGAAGTTGTTCAGTCCATTCAGGAAGTCAGCATCTGCATCACCACTACATGTTGCTGCACTCAAAAGCCCATTGAGAGTTTGAAATAATTACCTTGAATTGTTGGCAAGCAGGCTGGTTGCAGGCTTGAAAAGGCAGATAATAGCTAAACCAGCTAGTGGAAGCCTGGACAGACTAATGGTAGGCTTGAGGAGGATAACGATGGCAGAGCAGACTGGTGACAGTCAGAGACACTCCGAGACATGACCAGATTCAGAAGCTGATGAGTGTCGAGTGAGGGCATAGCGAGCACAGTAAACAGGAAGGCATGTGGTGGAAACAATGACTGAAACTAATGTTATACAGGCCAAGAGACAATCTGGTGAAAACTGACAGAGAGACATAGGTAGGTGCATCTGCTCACTCTGGCAGAGAATTTTCTTTTCTTTTAACAAAAGTAAGGTTCCATGAGACAAAGTGGATGAAACCACCATTCAGCTATATAGAGAACGGAACATAACAGAATAATGATAGGTTTATTAAGGTTTATCATTATTCCAGTAGACATTCATTTGATTGATTTACATTTTTGTATTTTGAAATCTGTCAATATTTACTCAGGTTTGTTTGGGTTTTACATTAGTACAGACTATTTATCTCAATATCTTTGTTTAAATCATTTATGTTAATTATTTATTGTATAAAAACAACTGTATAAAGTCAACTTGTGCATTTTTATTTTGTATATGAACTAACTTAAGTGACTTTTTCTCCAGGAGTAGAAAGTGGAACTGCAGCCTCACCTTCTGTATATTTATAGCTTTCAGGATAAAACAAAGATTGCAAAAAGGGACCAGGTGAAAATAAGGATGAAAGAAATGTAGGAATTTGATCAAGTCAATATCAGTTTAGTTTAGCATAATGTATATTTTCATAGCTACACTTTAAAAGTTTGTTTGTTACTCGGAGAAATTGGCACAAATAGGTTAAATGTTGGAATGTCTAGGCTTACATGTTTTATGAAATACTCCACAAGACTATCAAACAGGAAGAATTCAGGTGTCCTGGAAGAGAGATCAAGGTGTGTTTGAATACATTTGACGTTAACTATGGTTGCTTTACATTTAGTTATGCACATGCTTTTTTATCTTTGTTATTATTTATTTGTAAATAAACTAAACAACTGAGTTTGGAGAACTTCTGACTTCCAGTCATCTTCAGCATCTTTTGCCAGGCTACTTTTTGTCACTTTATCTGAGAATTGTAAAAGCAATTGTAGTTATTGTTACCTGGAAAATAAAACCATATATTTTTCAACACAAATAAATTTGATAATTTTAGCAACACAGAAAGAAATGATAGTGTTTAAAGTGAATGGTTGGATTTCTTAATACTGTAAGTACTAGAACATCCACTCTTCATTGGATGTTGATCAAGCCTACATAAAGGATCATAAATCCCCAAAGGAGCGAGCCCTTTGGTTCGCGAACAGAAAGAGCGCGGAGCCGAAGCATCAGATGTGGTACACCTCTTTGCCTGGGATCATTTCCAGACACGAAAACGAGGAAGTGCTTTTACTGTGATTTAAAAACCATGATCATTGAGCACTTTTATAAGAACCCCATTAAAATGAGGTTTTGACATACAAAAGAGCCCCTGTTTAAATCTCACGCACATTGTAAGGGTGAAGGACGTCATAAAACTCAATACGGAAGCGTAACGCCTCTGTGTGCGTCCTCGCCTACATCAGGAGGAAAACTCTTTTTTCTTTTCAGCTTCACCGCCGTCCTGAAGATTAATCACACATTTGTTCAGCGTGACACGATCACACACGTCAGACTTAACTTTTCGCAAGACGTCTGTCTTAAATATGCTGATCTGTCAAAACACTGGCCGATCTGAGGGAGTAAGACTCTGAATAGGTCCAACTGAGGTGGGCTCATTGGGGCAGTGTGACCCCACCTCCCACCTGCTCTTGACAGTGTTTATAAAGTACCAACTCCTCTCATTAGCACTCCTATTACCCTTGAGTAAAAGGAGGCCTGCACATCAAACATCCAGAACCAGGAATGGCTGATATGGCATTAATATGATATGTAAGAGTTCAGTGAGAGCTGAGACAGATCTCTTTGATGGGAACTGTTTTATATTAGAGGCTTTTTATTAGGGCCTTTCTGCTCTTTAATGTGCGTGTTTTCCCCTTGAGTCAGTGTTACCAGGTTTAGGTCTCCTTGTTTGACCGCTCTCTGAAGAAGAGCCACATGCGGTCTGCATACAACAGCAATTTCTACTCTGAGGACATGCAATATACTGGTCGTACTTAAGGGAGAAAAAAAAAAGTTCTTTGAAATCATTACTGGGTTCATGTCAACATATAGTTTAACCATTTGTTGGTAATGCATGTGAGACTGATGAACGTGAGGTGGCTTTAAGTTTGACAAGGAGTCAGGTGTTTATTTGACAGCCTCAAACATACCCAAACCCACCCGTCTGACCACTGACATGAACACTGAAGGGTGTTTATTTATCTGTTCACATTTTTCCTCATTTCTAAATTAGTTGATGTTATGGAGCATGCTGATGGTGACAGGTACATTTAACATCGGCTGGAAGATTTAAATCACACCCACCCTCCTGTATACATAGCCTTCTCTCGGAGGCAGCCTTCATGTTTAATTACTGCACATTCAGTTGAAAGACGGACTGGTTAACAGAAAAGCCAGAGGGTTTTGTTCTCCTGAGAGGGAGTGTTTAAAAGTAACTTTACTCTTGCTTGTGCACCTTTTACAAAGTTTTGAGAGGTTACCTTGCTTTTCCAATAACAGTTCAGATTATATCTGGGATAAAATTCACAATTACCTGCAAAAAAATTCAGAAAAGTAGACCTGATCACGGCAAAATAAATTAACTGATTGCATTTGCATATACAAATGTTTCAACAAACCCATTGCTGTCTAAACTGGGATGCTCGCTGGTCGTACCACAGGGTTATGAAGTGGGGGGGATCCTCACAATGGATGAAATGTTGCAATAAGTCTTGATGCAACTATTGAAGTTTTCCTCTGTGCCACATGTGTTTGCATGTCTGTTTGGTTTGGCCGACATTGGAAACAGCTTCTGGTTATTCAGCAGCTATAAGAAGCTTTGATCCCAAATAGGTCTTGTTTCCATTTGCTGAAACTTTGTATTTGTGTTGCGGTGTACAGATTGGATGTCTGTGATTTGTTTCTGCGTGTGTTGTTTATAATGGCTTTCAAGAGGCACATGAAGGCCTTTATTTTATCATCTTTTTTTGCATCCCAGCATTCCCTGTTACTATCATCAATGATTAATTTGGGTTCTTCAGCACGATAAGTTAATTAATACATGCTTTGGAGCTTTTTTTAAAGGGGTTCTGACAGTCGGGAAATCATTCAGAGTGCCTGTCAAGTCATCATATCCTGCTGCACCCTGTTTGTGTACTCATTGATGTTTGGGTGATGTCAGTAGGGGACATTATGGCTTCTGAAATCTGTTTGACACACAAAACAGAAGTACCAATTGCTTTCTACCCAGCAGGGCAAATATTTCCCATTGTTCTCTGGCCCACACATTTTCACAAAAGGTAGTCTAAAGTCTCTGACCAACTCTTAAAATGATCCTGTAAAGTAAAAAAAAAAAAAGTGAAGTGTCTCTCTGAAGGCCATGGACAACTGGCAATGTCTAAAAACCAGCATGCCACAGCTTTTTAACACATGCAGCCCATACTGTGTGTCACAGAGCCAAATTTTCATTTCAACACCATGTCAAAGGCAGCTTTGGACCTCATCCCGAGCTCTTAGCTTGTTTGTCTTTTGTAAAAAAGGACAACCATCCCAGCAGTGCCAAAGCACTCCAAGCTCTTTGATTTGTGAAATTCTAACAGAGGGACTGCTCCCTGCTCAGCTGGTGCACAGATGTGTATGTGTGTGCAAGTGTACGGGGGGGAGCCCGCTGTCTGAACCGAGCACAGATTAGTGACTCCGTTTTTCTTTTTTTTTAAATTTCTAATAAATAAACCCCAATGCATGCTGGGTTATGTGTGAGGGAAAATAACATGCCGCTAGCCAATCAGAAGCAGGTGGCGCAGGGCTTGGTGGCTGCAAACCCTAACGCTCTTATCGTAAAACAACTCCACTTTTAACTTTAATTGTAGTTTTGGAGGGATTTTGGGGTTTGGGTTAGAAGTGTTTTATTACTTCGGACTGGAATCAAAGCATCAGAAATATAATTATCTTAAAAGCCGGCAACAATTTTGTTGTAATGGAAGGTGGCCAAGTTTCAGGCGCTATGCAGTGATAAGGCCACTCACAAATAACAAGAAAAAGAAAAAACAAATGGGAAAAACAGTATGTTGGCTTTAAGTGGTTCACTGTAAGACTCACTTTCTGACTGTATCAATTATATCACCTATAATCAACAACACTGGATTTTCATATATAAAGCAAATCCATATATCATATACCCAGACAGAGATATACTTTAAAAAATAACTGTGTTTAAATCCAACCAATTTCTGTATTCTGGCTAACAAAGCCTCGGGTTAAATTTGAAGCAATCCAGGCCCAGGTTGATTTAACACAGTGGGAGTGGGTTATGGGTTAGACCGAACATACTGGTTAATGTTTCCAGCCCAAAAAGTGGATCAAAGTGACTACTGTTTAATGTTAAGACTTCCAAAGAGCAAGTAGAAAACACTAAAACCAACCTATCTGGACTGCTAAACTAATAAAAAGGTCATTATGTATATGAAAAGATACAAACTGAATAAAAGACAACTTTATTAGTAAAAGATTCAAATTGTATAACATAATGATTCACTTTTCAGTTGGTTCTCCTCTTTGGAGCTTTGGTTAAACCCCTAAAATGAAGAAATTATTCAGCTAACAGATAAAAGATAAAAAAATAAAAATAAAAAATTTAATGGATTAACTTGTGTCCTATCAGCCAAAGAAGAAGGAACCCAGCAGTTTTATATGAGTATATTTAACTATATAAAAGATTTACATTTAATCTGTTGCTGAAGCATGTTTGATCTGTTCTTTTAACTCTACCTTTACTTTTACTCTGTAATAATAATCCTTGTAGATTTATGTGCTGTGATTATTTACTAAAAGTTGATATGATTAGCTGTACCACAGAAATAAAGGTGCAAACCTAAATGAAAATAAAATGAGAAACCAATCTATATTGCATAATTTCTTTTTTATTCTATCTTTTAGTCATACTTTTTTCCATTTGTCAGTGCTTTTATCTACAGAAGGGTTTTTGTAATCATATCTTCAACTCTCTTGAATTTTGAGTCATGCTTATTATGAAAATATATTCCAAATAAGTAAAGGAATATTTCTGCGGGCGTCCATCTATTTCAACCACCGATTTCATTTGCACTTCCACAGCTTTAAGACCGTGGCTGTTAATCCATAAGCCGAATGCATTGTGAATTGTTAAAATAGGCCATAGGTAGACCTCTGTGTGGTGTCCCAGGCGGCGGTTCTGCTCTGATGGCCTCCAGTGAGCTTTTCACTGAACATAGTGGGGGAGATTATGATGAGAGAAGCAGAGAATGAGATGACACACCCTGTCTCCTTAATTCGCTGCTTTATCGTGAACAGAGGCATTAAGAGACACTCTTCTTTTTCCCTCCCTCTCTCTGGTGAATCGTACATGTCACACTGTACAGTGTCTCTATATGAGTCAGTCACCTCAGGTGTTCCGCACTCATTTCAACGCACACACGGTGCGCCATCAGATTCCTTCTTTCATAGCACTGGAAATCGTGGAAAGAACAGTGTGATAAATGTGTCAAATCACAAATGTTATCTAAATGGTTTTGTTCTGTCATTGAGATGTGGAGGGTTTTTTTCTGCTACATTACTGAAAAAGTAGTAATAGGTAAAATCTCTCCATTGTAAAGGTGATTCACCCATTTTGTCTCACTGATACCTGGTTCACAACAATTCTTTGTGGTGATTTTTACATATTTTCAATGAATTGGTTGAAACTCTTTGTAATTAAGCCTACTTCATCAGATCATATTTAGGGATTGCATTGTATCACCTGTACTTTGCTCTATCATTCACATTAACTTTTTCCAGATTCCATGTCTCTGCTAAAAAAAGCATTTCCTTTATAGACTGTTTACTGTTTTGTAGTTTTTGTTTACCACTTGAGTTGTGGGTCTCTGTAACCCCTCCATAGTTGCCAAATGTCACTAATTCTTTTTTATTTTTAATACTCTCTATGCTTATTTGGTCAGTCAGTTTAGGTAAATATAAATAATTAAAACCAGCCAGCTTTAAACATTTACTATCTACATCTGTATGCATTCATGCAGTCTCAAAATGCCCGTAAATTCTAAGAGGTTTTTTTTTGCCAGGAAGAAGACACAAACAGCTGACCCTGTGTTGACCTCTCTCACATGTTTGACAGACAATAAAACAAAGCAAAAAAAATTGTTGGAGAGGACTAATCCAAAAAACCCGAGCCACAAAAACATCACATTGCCATTTTTGGGCCCCATCCCATAATCCCCAGCTCTTGGTAATTAGTCAGCAATTGGAGATAAAGCGTGTGATTAGGAATGAAAACAACGTGGGGATCGCAGACTGTGGTTTGGAGAGGCAGATTCCTTTGGGAGACACAAGTCTGTCAAAGAAGGGAGCTCTTGATTTAAAGGCGTTGATTCAGTCAAATTGCTCGTTGTGTGAGACAGCACAGGCATTTTTAATTACAAGCATTAAATTACAGGTTAAGAAATGATGGCGCGCACAGTGAGGCATGCATGGAGATGAACCCGGTGATGCTCTGGTCCTTCAAAATGTCTGCATCACCAGGATATCTATTAGTTATTTTTGCTATGTGTATATCTAATATAAAACTCTTTGAATGTTACACTTTTTACCAAAAAAGCAACGCAGTACTTACTGTAGTATTTGCTTTGTTGCTTTTGGAGCATTAAGTGTGTTAAAGCCCTCAAGCAGGAAGATTTAGTTTTATAGAGGTGATGATTTTGGGTTTTCCTTTAAAATGTTTTCATTTTTTCTCTAGTCTTTGGTGTTTAACTTTCTCAAATGATCACATTTAGCTATTTCTGTCATGATTCACAACAAACTCGTTGACCCTTATAACACATTTGTGAAACCTGTTATATTTGGTGCATCTAAATGTCTACGCAGGGTTTTGGGAGTTTTATTTTGTTTTTGACACGCCTCCCGTTAATCTCCCACTGACCCCAAACAGATCTTTGTGTTTATATCAAGCTAAGAGATGGTTACAGCTCAACTATGTTAATCACTTTATGGATGGATGCTCTTTTTTTTTTTCTTGTGTGCGCATGTTTTAATGTTGAATTCATTATGTGTGTGATTTTAAGAGTCCCTAAATACACTTTGCACACTCCAACGTGCGGGCATGTGCAACATCATGTAAAGGGACTTGATAGTTAGTGTGTAAACCATTCTGAATGTGTGTGCACTGTGGGAGGGGTACACAATGTCAACTAACAACAACAACAACAGTTACGCTGGCTGCAGCCGAGCCTCAGCTATGTTGTAATTAGAAGTGGATGAAAATGTGGGACAACAGTGTTTTTAACCATAACCAAACGTTCCTCTCAGGAAGAGGATTACAGGCACAAACTGAATGTGGTCTGCACTCTACTCGGCATACCACATGTAGCTGATTCTCAGGCCACCAGTCTTGGCTCGCTTTCCTCTGCCACCGGCCATTTGGGGCTGCACCCCAGATGTGTGATACGGTCATCTTTAACTACTTCAATGACTCACCCGCTCTCATAAACTTTCATGCAAGTGTGTGTATATAAATGTGTGTGTGTGTCCATGTATAATCTTATTATCCTCCAGTCTGTGCTGCCTCCCACTGGTTGGGCTTGATACCGGCAGTGACACCTCAAACTCCATCCTCACTTATAGGACACATAAACTCACTGGCTGCTGTATTAGATGCACCTGTAAACCACCTGGTAGCATTTTGGTATCTATACCGATTCTGTTGAAGATCAAACCAAGCATCAAAAAGAGGAAAAAGGGAGGATTTAAATGAGATTGAACATGACATGGTTCTGAACACATGAGAGGTTAGTCTGAAGATTTAAGAAGCTTTTTATCTGCTGGGATTTACAGAGAATGTAGAAAGAGGAAAAATCTGGGAAGCAGCAGACTGTTCTAGATGATAGACTGGTAGTTAGAATCCAACAAAGGTATGCAGAAGCCCATCTGAACACATGCTGAAGCTTAAAGCAACATCAGGAGGCCACTAGCTGGTCCAGTGAGTCTGGGGTTTTAGCTGCAACAATCTAATGGTAGGTTGGCTTCTTTGGATCATGTATAAAGCTTCTTGCTTGGGTAAAAAAGCACACTATAGACTCAACAAAAAAACTATTTAAAATGTAATTATGTTACATGGTGGTAACAATAAAATCAGTGCTGACCAGTGCTCTGCAGCCAAGCTTGGTCTTCAACAACGTCATTGTGGCCTGTGGTGTACGCTACTGTTGTGCTTTCCCTTTAGATGCTGAATTAACAAGCGATCCTTCATCATCAGTAAAAACCCTTCAGCGATTGCATTACACTGCAATAAAGTTTAAAAGATGCAGAAATATAAAAGGAAAATCTAAAAACAATATAGAAATATAAACTAGGATGAAAAAGTAGAAAAAATGTTAAATTAAAAGAATTGGAAAAGATTTAGTTTCTGGAACAATGAAATAAGTAAAAAGAAAACGGACGCCGATGGAAAGGGGCCTTATATAATAATGTACCATTTAAAATAAACTGTTGAAAGTAAAGGAAATATTTTCAACACCTTGTTAATTTAAGGCAGTCCCAGAAATGGACAGGTATTCTGTATATAGTAGCTAGTTAGTTTACACCAATTAAATAAACCTACTTATCTTTAGTGGTTGGAATCATCAAAGTACCATCAATCCAAATGCTAAACTTGAAAATGGATTTAAATTGCTTTCAATAAACTAAAACACACACACAAAAAAACTGCTGTCTTATCTATATTTTCCCTAGAAATAAAATGACTGCATTTTCACTGGAGCCCTTTATAAATCATAACCGCTGCATGCGGGAATGAGTTTCAGGCTCTACCACCATGTCCTGGCACACAGAACACATCTAAGAAAACTTGTAAACAGTCAACCATAATCACATGTAGCCCCAACAGAGACATGATTAATACATTCCCTGCCTGTCTGAAAATGCCAGGAAACATTTCCTTATTAGAAAGCGGTCCAAACAGGGGCTTGCACTACGTGATGGAGGTGGAAAAAGAAGATTTTTCACCAATATCTTGAACTGATCATGTTACGCTGATGGCACGCTGTGTTACACACAGTGAAAGCTGCAGTCTGGGGGATGATTCGAAACCTGTTAATTGCTGCCCCGTCTGTGTTTTCCTTTCACTGAGATGACCTCTGTACGTCCCATCAGAGATATATAGAGGGTTTTAAGAGTTTAAGTGGCTGCAATAAAACAACACAAAGCCTGCTTTGTTTGCTGAACTCTCATTCCAAATGAGAGAGAGCGACTAGCAGCATCCTGAGCCCTGTGTGAGGCTGGATCTCTGCAGGATAGCAGAGCTTCATTTTCAGTTTTCAGCCTGACCCTTTGCATTCCTGTATTCTGTGGTTGCCCCCCTCAGCCTCCTCTGGGGTTCACTCAGGTGGCAGAGAGTGTCCGAACACAGAAACAGCAGCTAAAAGGGAGGGAGGAAGGTTTGAATGCAGACAGAATGGTTTGCTCAGCAGCCTGTTGCTTTGGTTTGTTTGGAGCTGCGGTCCTTGCTGGAATATGTAACCAAATTCCTTTCCCTGTCCCACAATCGAAGTTTGCTGCCAGCTTCCCTGGCAATGAGGCCCTGAATTAGGGCCAGTCCTCCTGCTCATCCCACAAAGCCTTTTATGTTCCTAAACCGCAGCCTGAGCAAGGCGCCTTGGTTTCAACAGCAGCAGACCAGCATATGTTTGCCTAATTCCTAAGACATGATGACAGTGGTCTGCAAGCCACAAAAAGACAGCTTCGTTTTTTTTTTACTTCACCCTGTACTTTAATTATTTTTTTTTTTTGTTGCTGTTGATGACTTCCAATAGTTACACACCACATGTTTTCTCATTACACATGTTTTTATTCTATTTTCTTCTCTTTTTTTTTAACAAGCAGTCCCCCACACTCCTAATTTTTTCCTCCCACTCCTCCTCCTCTTCTGTCAATCCTCTCCTTCCACAAAGATTTCCTAGCCCTGTGACCTTATGACTGGAAAAAAAACAGTGCAGCGGGGGAGGTTTCTGCATCGCCCAGCAGGAGAGGGAATTATGGTCGGTTATTGCCCGCAAGTGCTAGGTGTTAGGAAGAATCACAGCGGTGAAAGGTGGACACAGTTTTACTGTCTTAGGTCACAGACGATTACAATAAAACCGGCCCAGGGTTGTAAAGACAGGGCACTGGAGAGCAACACCCTTGAACTTCAGCTCACATCGACAGGCGTCTCTCTTTCCTGGGCCCTCAGGCTTTATTTGCTTTTATTGTTTTACGTTGTTATTGTTTCTTTTTTGTTTGTTTCTTTTCATTTTCATTATTTGGAATAAAGTTCAACCTCAGAATGTAATAAGAAATATGAATTTCCACTGACGTGGGTGGAGGTAGTAGCCAGCTGGCAATCAACGGGTCTCTTCAGCACTGAGTGAACAGGCGTTTTCTGGAATCAGGCTTGCATTCTTTGTTTGGCTCTTGTTGTAATGTCCTAACATGCCGAGCTCTGATAAATCAGCCTGTTAGCGTTTATCAAATTAAAAAACTGCTGCAAAAATTTACATGGGTTTTTTTTTTTCACTCAGTGATTTGGACTAGAAACTATTTGAGGTTAACCTTATGAGATGCACCTATATTTTTTCATTTCCCACCACTGTTTAAAATGAGCTTGATATCAATTCTGGTTATTTATTTATTTTTTACACCGTTTACGTGATTAGGTTTCAACTGTCATGACAAACCAGCAGTATTTGTGAACAACAGCATAAAGGTTAGATCCAGAATAATGTTGTTCATTTTAGCATTTCAAAACAACAGTTTCGGAGTCAATAAACACCATATAAGCATGATAACGGATACAGACAGATGGCTCGAGGGACACTGAGTGGCTGCGCTAAGCCAATGAGCCAGCAGGGGGGCGTCAAGAGGGATTGACCTCTCACTCAGACTGTTGATCTATTTAACTATAGAAATGTGTGGTTTTTCATTTTGGGTTCCAGTCAGCTTTGGCGGCTGTAGGGATCACAATCAGATGCAAACAAATTGGTATTAAAGATGCAGTGGGGTTCTTCATATGCACAGAGACCTATGCTGAATAAAAAAATTAGATATAAGAAAGTTCACTGTTCTTTCAAAAAATCACCCAAAAAGTTTGCCCTCTGTTTCCCAGAGAAATGGCTAGAAATGTGACTGAAACATTACCGACGATGAAAACAACATTAGATGTTATCGATTTAATAAAAATATTATGGATTAAGCTTAATTCCCTCTTAAATTATTTTTTCACAATGTTCAAAAACCCAAGGTTAATGCCTTAAGACACCCCATGTTTCCTTGACAACCTTGACCTTGCTGTTGCGGGTGACTTTTGCGGTTGTGCGTTTTTGTGTTGCAAAGATTGTGTCTTGGTGTCAGAAGAGGTGTTATTGATTGCGTTAACTAAACCCAAAGGAGGAATTGCGCTTAATGCCCGCGCAATCTACAGCATAATCTCTAACCCCTGTCTTATTAAACAGAGTCTGTTTGGTGCTGAGGTGAGTGAGGCAGAAAGCTGCAAATCTCTCTCAGAGCCAAAGCCAAGTTCTGAGGGGCCAAGAGAAATAAGCACTAAAGTCGCACTAAAATTATTCAGACCTTAGTGCTGTATAATGGTGGGCTTTGATGGGGAAGGTATCCATATTTCCTTCTCTTTATTCGACTTATCAGTCGTGCAGCTTTCCCTCCCCTCAGGCCAGTCTTTTGGAAGTTAAGACTCCTTGGATCACATCAGCTGCCTGTGGCTGTCATTGCATGTGTTTAGTTTTACCGCCAGTTTCCTTCGGCTTACTGCGGCCCTGATATCCTCTCATATGGTGTGTGACACACACTTATCCTGGGCAAATCTACGCAGCCTGTCCTGCCAAGTCAAACATCGTTTGTATATTGCTGACGTCCTACCCAATATCGTTAGGCTTTAAAGATCTGTGTGTTTTTACCAGCTTGTTCATGTACAAATCTGACCATAGTTTCAAACACTCAATCATTAAATTCTCAGCACCGTTCGCTGAAACACTCAGTTTATTTTTATTTCCCCCCCTCGCATGTTCAGACAGCCGCAATACATTTTTAGCAGCCACGGCTGAGGCTGTGTGTTTTCTAACGCTCTGGCCATATGTGGCACCATGACCTCTTTCAAAAACAGAGCAGTCTACAAAGCGCTGAAGGCGTGTTCCACCAGTTTTGGGGTAGGAAAAGAAGGGGGCATTAAAGGGATGCTTTGGGTGGGGTTCCATTGGGGTACTGGTTGGAGCCGTTCTTCTTTGAGGGAAAAAAGTGGGCTGGACTTGAGACTTTATGTAACTGAGGACAATATCATTCTTGTATTAGTTGAGCCAAAGACTCCATCCGTCTGTTCAACAGAAGGTTGTCAGAATTAACTTGAAAAGGACTCCCTGTCCCCGCACCGTCGGGCATCCAGTCCTTCAGGCAACTCCAAATTCCTCCCGCATCCTTTGTGCTTTGTTGTGCAGACTTGGATGCACAACAGTGGCTGGGCACAACAATTAACGTTCCATGAATAAACAGCTCTTTCTCTCTGAAACAGATGATCAGTTTCTGTGTTATGGGGTCTTTGATTGATGTGGGTGGCCAGACTAGAATGGTACTCACTTTAAGCAGACCCTGGAGCATTGGAGCCCTATCATTACAAACCTAGCTAGAGACTGTTGAACGCTGCTCTACCTGTGGGTATCAGGTGTTGTGAGAGCTTTCGTGGGGGTGGGGCAGGACTGGGTGTAATTACACATGCATGTGAGGGGAAAGCTTCTGAGGGTAATGAGGTTTATAGGACGCTGCCATCTCAGCGGGTGGTCCCTCCCTCTGCTCTGACAGGGATCCCATTGCCCCTCTGTCTGAGCCCGGTGGCGCGAGTCGTCCAGGTCCCCTCCCCTCCTCTCTGCTCGCTCGGACAATGGGATGTGCTTCAGTGGGGACCTGGAAGGTGCGCCCACCCCAGTCGCCTCAGCCAAGGAGGCTCCCAGAGCTGCTTGCAGGCATTTCATCACATTACATCAGATCAAAAGCAATAAGCTAATTACAAATGACCATGGGCATGCAGGCAGTAAATACAGAATCAACATAATTGATTTAATCCTCTCAATGGAAAGTGAAAAACCTATCAATGCCACGGCTGAAATGTAGAGCTCCTTTTTCCAGGGCAGCAATGACAATTGGATGAATTAAAAGATCACATGAAGATCATTGAACCAATGTAAACCCCAGTGACGCCAGGGCAGGGACATGGGCTAAATGAAACCTGGAGGTGCGTAATATTAGCCCGCAGCTCTGCGCCTTAGACACTTTTAGACTCACTTGTTGTGCTTATTCATCTGCTTTTCTTTCTATGTCGAAGGGGCTTTTGTGAGCATAACTTTTTTTTTACGGTTGGGGCAGGTATGGGAGAAAAGGGGATGTTTTATGCATGCCACAATATGCATCTTAAGAGCACAAGCATTAGGAATGATAGCCAAAGAAAAGAAATAAGAAAGGTTTTCTTCAACGTTTACTTATTCATGACTTTCTGAGAAAAGCAGAGCATTTTAGAGCAAATCCATGTTATGATTGGAGAGGCTCCCCCACAGAAGTGATTTTCCACCTGAGGACATGCGCTTTAATGACAGTTCGAGGTGGTGCCGCTGGAGCAGAGATACAGACTCCATGTTCTTAACACATGCATATCAAAGAAATGGGGAGGACGCTTTTTTTTTTTGGAAAAACCTCCTGCTGTATGATGAGGTCATGATGTGACGGGGATCTTATTTTTGATTCAACTAAAACTGAATCAAACTAAATGTTTTTTGCTCCTCTATGTTTTACTCACTTTTTGGCCACAGAAATACTGCAGCTGGGTTTTCTTTGTTCCTTGAAGAAAAAGAAAAAGTAAAAAAAAAACTATTGGTGGAATTTATGTCGTCTAAAAAGAGCTTCTTAGCATTTTATGAACATAATTATGTCTACCACTTTCTTAATCAGATATTTTAGCTCGTACTTGTCAGTTACAGGTTATTGCAATGGTTTAGCAATGGTTTCTCAGATCAATTCGATCACATTTAAGAATATTTGTTATAGTTGTTATTTTTTCCAGTGCAAACATTTGTTACTGCAATCATAATCGGACAAACTGTGAATTTTATTAAAATTTGCAAAGAGGGTGAAATATAATGTCAGATGGGAACAGAGGATGCAGTTGCAACCCTCAAACATGTCCCACAGGAGTCTATCCTTATGCAGCCCTGTCTGTTAAAAAAAGGGCAAGCGAGGCCTGAATATCATCTGTGGCGTCTTTAATCTCCCAAAGTCTGTTGAAATTTTGTGCTACAAGTGCCATCTAATGGACAGCAGTGAAAAACTCCATTCTGTTCATCTTTCTCTCTCTTATCGAATTTAAAGATTAGTGCTCTGTTAGTAATTGTGGCAAACTATCCAAATGGCAAACACCTCCCTTGCTGCTTCTGCCTGTGGCTCATTATTTTCTTATTTATCTTGCATAACTAACCTCAAATTACCCATAAAAACATAAAGGGTAACAATTCTTCCCACTTCATCTGGCTCTGATTACAGTTTTTACGGCATGGAATTAAATATGCTGGAGAGACGACCCGTGCATGTATGGGGTTCAGAGGAAGGGAGCTGTGACTCTTTAAGAAAATGGAGTGGGTGGGGGTCCTCTTTGTTTTCTGTAAAGGGACACGTCGTTCTAAATTGTTTCCATGTGGCCCCCGTCAGTGTGGATCTGAGGAGTAAGGTGGCAACAGATAATAATGCAAATAAAACGCATGGTAGTTAAAGGGAATGTACCAGCTGTGCTGTTTGAAATCACTCGTCGTCACTCTGGCCCGGCTGTGTGGGGGCGTGCGATTGCTGGAATGGGACGGAGTACTGCGTTATAAACTTACGGTCCCACTTATGGAAATGTTTGCATGAGCTCTTGACGGATGAGCGGCACTTGTGTTTGCTCCAGGCTGACAGAGTTTCCTATCGGTGCCTACGAAGAGCACAGTAGCAGGTGTCTAATGTGACCATTTTGGTTATTCAACACATGAGTCCATTATGACCGCTGAGCCGTGAGAAGAATGGGGGAAGGAGGGCTGCTCCTTTAAATGGAATCTTTAATTTCACAGGCCTCCTGATATCCCCCCGCAGTTGTGATTGTGTAACTGAAAAGAGGAATCAAGGCTTTTGAAAGCACATTAAGCAGAAAGCAATTAACCAACACACAGTAGTTAATTTTTGTATTAATACTTCAACAGCTGGTGCAGATTGCTTCCTCATTTTTATCTCCACTCCAGCTGTTCCTCCACTGACAAGAACATTAAAGAGGATTTGTTCATAATAAAGTGGCTCCATATATAGATACCTCGTTGAGAAATGGAACCCGGAGGGATCGTGGATTTACATATGGAAAAAGTTGGGAACACGGGCAGCTTTTCAATACCCCACCAGTCTTCCTTTCAGGGGAAGCCTCCAAAGGGAGCTGTTTCAAAGAAGCCTTTACTTGTCTACCAAGTGTTGGTGTACATTTCAAAGCCTGTTATTGACATCCTCTACAGATGTGTTGCTTGGGGGAACATTTGCTATATTGTGTATCAGGTACTCAAGGCAAGACCCAGGAACATAGTGTGCTGGGCTAAAAATGCATGAGTAGTTTTTTTTTTTAGAGGACAGAAAGCCTTTTTAAAATTCTTTGGAACAACTTTCCATTTTTGAAGCATGCTGTGGTTTCCTTTTTTGTCTCTGAAAACCAAATATATTATGTTTTCGGATCAGCCAGGGCAAACAGGGCCTGCCCATGGGGTCTTTGCTGACTATCAAAACAAACATACCAGGAACAAGTTGAGACAGGCTGCCACCGATGCCACATCCGTCCTGTCTTAACCCAGCACAAACCACAGGACGCGGAGCTGCTTATGCAGCCAGGCAGTTGCCCCACCATGCCACATGCCTGCTTGATTAAGCGAGTGCTGGGTACAGCTGAGTGACAAGCAGCGGGCGGGGCTGGGGCTCCAACTCTCTCTTCCTATCCTATCCTTGCGCCATCTCTTCTGTTGTTTCTGATCATAGAGAAATAAAATTACACAGATTACAAAGATGTTGACATTCTATGTCAAAACTTGTTCTTTGCAGCAATCTGAGTTTAGCGTAGCTCTGACAACAAAACTGCTTTCACAGAGGCATGAAAAGCAGCCCTAGTTGAGCTCTTAATTTTATTTGCAGCAAACACAAATGCATTGAGCGGGGCAAGCATGTAGAAGTGCGTTCAGGAACTAATTACTGGTCGACAATGCTAAGGACACATTAAGAGCAAAGCAACTGTTGCAAAGAGGCAGACTGAAGTGGAAAGGCTATAGGCCCAGTTGGTGGACGGATGAGCGAAGAAAATTTTACTGGAGTGCAAATTTCTGAATTTTTCTTTCAATTTGCCTAGAGTTAACCAATCAGACACTGAATGTGGGTGTCATGTAGGCTGACTAATCTTTTTTCATTCAAAAACTCACCTGAGGTTGATCCTTCCCCCATCTCCACCAACCTTACCTGGACCTGGTAGTACTGGTAGAACCAGGAGCAGATCTGGTCGACCCAAAGAAGCCGATATCAGTGTCATTGTGTGGCTTTTCATACAGCAAAGTGGCTCATTCTGTGAAATCAAAGCTCTTCCTGGTCAAATGAACAGCCAACAGGTGGAAAATGTGCTGCGTTAAGGTTGTGTTTTCACCTCAGGACTTTCCTTCCACCTGCGGCATAGAGGTCTAGTCTACCATAAAAAAACAGCAGCAATATAAATGTAGGACTCTTTGCAAAAAGTTTTGTTTGGAAGGTAATTATTTGTAATTAATTTACTGGATAAATATTCCACTCGCTTTGTATCAGTCACTTCCTCTGCAGCTCAGGTTTACTGATAAACAAAATGTATGCATGTGTTATATATGTGCCCAAGCACAGACACTCATACCAAATATCTCAATCCCAATTGTGATTGAAATAAAATAAAGTAAGACATTAATAACTGAGATAGGAATTTAGTACTAATTTCAAGGAGCAATCTGTTTATTTAAATCAGGAACATAGCAGTTTTTATCATTTGAAATACAAATTTAAAATTTTTTTTTAGTGTTGGATCATGAATTGGTTTTCATTTTTCAAAAATCTGCTGCTGTTGTAGTGGCAGCAGCTACTTTAATTAAACTTTGCAGATATTTTCTTTTATGTTTTGTTTAATTTTCTAAAGTTTTCTAATAGCAGATATGTGCCACAATACAATTAGTAAATAACTTAATAATTATTTAAATGAAACTGGAGATAAGTACAGAAGTTATTTAATAATCATTGATTATATGAGCCATAATTAAAAATATATATATAATAAAGAAGTGAATAAAATTATTTTAGGATTTATTAAACTATTTAATATTGGTAAAGTGACATCAGAGACTAGTTCTACTGTTTGAAGCTGTATGTCTTGTGAATTTAAGATTTTTTTTTAATTTTTTTTTAATTTTTTTTATTTATTCATTCATTTCATTGAATACCAAAAAAAAACAGCCTAACAAATTTTTGATATACTAAAAAATAAAAAATACACCTCCATTCATACATACCTACATATCCATCTGTATACAAGATGTAAAGATAATTGTGTGTCCAAAAAATTTGTTGAAGCTTTCCACCAATTCTGGGGCCACAGCACTTGTCTTTTAAACTATAAGCACTGTGAAACAAACTGACTGCCCTTCTGTTCTAGTTTCACTGCTTTTAATTATATTCTGGTCTGTGCATTAAAATCACAGCATCCTTCATCGTTTCTTTCAATCCTGAAGGAGAAGAACTTGCTCATCGTACGGAAACAAAATAAATATCCGTCCTTTAGATGCCTCTGTGAAAACACCCAGTGAATTAAGCTACTTTTATGTTTAGAAATGTAAAAAAAACTGTTATGATTAGCTCAAATTCAATGGTATAAGTTATCAAATATGCACTTTGTCTATTAAATGATGAGGATTGTTTGTTGGACACCAAAACATATAATCAGTCCTCCCCTTCTGGAAGCTCTAGCTACCAACAGATGACCTTTTATGCCCTCAGGCACAAAAAGAATCAGGAAGCTTTGCTTTTAAACCCCGAAATTGTCTTTATTATCTTTTACTAAATTAAACTAGCACGAGATATAGACCTTAGATCAGTTTCTGATTAAATAGAAACCTTAATTATGGTTTAGTTGTTTTGGTGATAAACAAGTATGATCGATTTGTAAACATCAGTCTCAATATACAAAAGATTTTCTCTTTAAGTTAGAAAAAACTTTGACTGAAACACTATAAAAATAATACTGAATTAATTTGATAAGTTAAATTTGATACTTCTCCACAATACTACTGCAGAAAGCTTTTTTTCCCCTAACCTTACCAAAAGTGCTACATAAAAGAAAGTTAAAATGCCTCATAGATACAGTGGGTTTTTTTTTTTTTAGAAATCACTGTTCTAAAAGAAAGTTTATATCTTTTTTTTAAATTCTAGTCAAAACAGGGATGGTTGTGTAAGAAAGCTGCATGGGTAACCATGATTTAAAAAGCTGCTGCACGATTTATTCCCCTCGCAAAGAAAAAGATTTACAAAAAAGCAAACTTATGTTTTGTTTTTAAACCCAATGCACACTGTGTTTGCTTTGGTTGCTTAGAAACTTAGTGTTAATGAGAATGATGCACATGGAAAAGAGCACTGTTGCCACATTTTCCAGCACAAAATTAGTGGCAAGAATTATGAGTGAGCAAACCATTAAAATAAGAATCAGGTCTTAATTTATTGCTCTGTTCTGCTTGTCATTTGGCTTGGCTACTGCTTTGTTGCAGAAGCATGTGTGGAATAATTGCAAAACAGAGTGAAGTGGATTTATAATGGGGCTAAGGATGATGAAGACTGCTCAGGAGAAGGAGGCGACAGTGGCCTTTGTTGCAGCCAGGTCTCCAGATGTGTGGTTTCACTTTAAACACGGTGGGAGAGAAGGGCGGCCTTCGAAGTTGATGCGCCACGTCCAGCATGTGCTTGTACGTGTGTGTTTGATTGTACCACCTTCGCAAAGAAATATTTCAACTTGCATGTCATATGAGTGCGTTTTAGAGAATGTGCTGGCTGCGGTTCTCTTGTCTTGTGACTGATATTTTTACAAGAACTGCCAGAGAAAGACGGCCTGTCTGTAAAGCACATGCTAAAGACAAAAGGATTTCTAAGTGACAGGTTACCTTACTTGACCCTGCGCGTCGGCACGCAATCAAAACACATTCTATCACTCACATGCCCTCTTACTTGCTCCTATTACCCTGTCCTGGCTCTCGTCTCACATAAATGTGTAAATGTCACCACTAAGCGCCTGTTGACTCAGATCATTCGCCCAGCTGGTCATTATGATAACGCACATCAACTACCTTCAAGGTGCAGCTGACTGCAGTGCGGTCCGCTCAGAGTGGCACTGTGAAGGCTATCCATGTGAGGGGGCCTCAACGAGTCTCCAAGGAACCAGGTGTTATTTCCTCCAGTTATTTCTCTTCTTTCCATTGAAATGCAGGCCGCGCCGCTCGCCACAGGCATGGAAGACATTAAGGTCCGGCTACAGCCTTAAAGTCAACTCTTTTTTACCCAGCTGCAAGACATGAGAGCGTGGCAAGATGCAGGAAACCAGAGGATTTATCAAAGCATACAAGTACATTTATTAGCCTGTCTCCTTTGTAGGAAAGAGCCACGTAGTCCATTTAATCACTGACAGCTTTTAAATTCTTTTACCTATTTGTGAAACTATAGAATAGAGTATAGAATAGATCATTAAAATAGTTTAGTTAATCTTTCAAGTGTGACTGGACCTTATAAAGGACATTTTATAGTACGTATGACAGAAACAGGAAGTAGAACAATAAAGACCAAAAAAGGAAAATAAATTAAGAATAATAATGATTGGGAAGGGAAAACATTATTTAAAGGACTGGGGAAATGGTTCCGGAGCAGTTTTCTTTTAGTTTTTTGGACTTTTATTGAAGACACTTTTTGAAAAAGCATAATTTTCTGTTGTGGACAGAAGGATAGAAATGAGTTTTATTCATTTTATTCATGGGGCACTTTAAATAATCTCAGAAAGTTCAGCAAAATAAATAAATAATCAATGTTTAATCCAATCAACCATTAAAAATGTATGGAAAATTGGTTCATTTAAAATAAATAAATATAATATCAAAATAAAAGTTCACCATGAAAGTCAAAATAATGACTTTTGTGTCTAATTCTCTGCTAGTTGCCACAGTTTCAGCCACCCATGCTGCTGTGGACAGGTTGGAGGACACGGTGGCCCTCCGCCTGCTACTACAGGCACCGCACCACCGTCCTCTATGGTTCCCAAGTGTTGTATTAAGGTTTTATAGCCTTATATTCACTTATATGTGAGTGCAGGTTTTTACATGCCAAAACAATCTGCCCTCTTCCCCCTCTGTCAGCAGCTCAGGCTGTATTTTTTATTTTTTCACCGAGCCTGTCTCCTTATTTTACTGTGATCACCTGCAAAAGCGTAACGCAGCCTTTGATGGGCTGAACCAGCAGAAATGAGGATTATTTACCATGCCTGGTCATGAAGGTGCAGCTAGAAAGTTCACATTTTGTTCTAAATGGCTTTGCTTTGATTTTCCCTTTCAAAGTCTGGTATCATACAAATATGCCAGGCAGAGACTATTCCAACCCCTCCTCATGTACATGCTGCTCTCATCACTGCGAATAAAGTGTACACATAATAACTTGCACATGTCTCACTTTTTGTCTTTGCGGTTTTCATTCGGCTGTAAATTGAATGTAGACCCCCCCCCCATCCTCTTCTTCTTTCTTTTTTTTTTTACACCTCCTCGTCTGATGTGTACGACAGGTTTAAATGGATGTAATTTTGCTTTGAAGCAATTGTGTGACTCATTAAGTGGTGCCAGTTTGCGTGGACGCTGACTGTGGTTGTCGGTGCAGCACAAGCGCTCCATGAGTCGCTTTGCTGAAGGTCTCCAGCTCCAAAATAAAAAAATAAAAAAGACATCTGGCCCCCATTCGTGTGAGAAGGCGAGTGCCAACATGAACACATTAAGCGACAGACCAAATGCCTCTCAACCCTAGTCTAACACGGACCACATGAGGAAAGAAATCCAAAACGTTCGGCGAGACTCAGCATTTGAACTCTGCAGCGTGTAGAACTGAAGATTTCCCTTCCATGATGCCAGGATGCTCCGTTAGGACACTGATCCTTATTGAATTTCCAATGAAGTGCTGCAAAGTAGTGTCGTTTTGTCACTTTTAAATCCAAACAGATTAATTTATACTGAAGCCAAGACATCAGCCGATTACTTGACTGAAATCGACTGCTTCCAAGATGACCAAGGAACCTTCTGGTTCTTATTCACTATCCCACCTCTTCACCGCTTAGCTGACAGCCCACATCATCAGGGATTGTAGACAAAATGTCGCTTGACAACCAACATGATCGTGTTTGCTAAACTCCTCAACAGCTCCTTTTAACTCCTTGTACTTTTAGTGCAAGTTTATTGTCAACACATGCCTGAGTTTTTGGGGCAAAACAGAGCCGTAAGAGTTTGAGTTTATAGTGTTTTCACACGCTAAAACTTAACCAAAAGCTTGAATTGATTGCTTGTATTTTGTGGAATCGAAAAAACCAAAATGTGAACATTGTTCATGTAAAAAAGCCACACAAGGCAATAAAAGTTGATTCCAAATCCTGTATAATCGTTTTAATTCTTAATCATAATTTCTCTTTTCTTTAGATTTGGTTCAAGAATTTCTAAATAAACAGAACTGAACACAATGTCCTTCTCCACCTTTTACAAGCAGTACATTTTCTATTATTCAGTTAACTTTTTACTTTCTATAGTTTGAAATGATTTGGTCTTTGGAATCCTTCCACAAATTGAATGTTAATTCTAGTCTATTAAGTTATTTTTCCAAATTCTGAATCTTTTAGGAATACTGGGCAGGAATTCCCAATAACCTTGAACTTTATCACATTTTGACACCTTAAAAACACAAAATGCAATTTATTATTTGGAGATTTTATATGATGCAGTAACACAAAGTTAGAGTATAACTCTAAGAGAAGGATAATGGAAATAAGGTCTTTAAAAAAGCGGTTTGAATTAATTTTGGGCTGCCACAGCTAATATATTTTTAAAGATATTTCCACAAGTTCTGGTTTAAAATGGGATTTTCAGGGTGAGAAGCAATTAAAATAGTGCAACAGTTTTTTTTAGCTGAATTAAAGTTTTGCTTTTTATTGGGTTATTTCAGCAGATAAATCCATATTAGTTATATTAGGGTTTTATCATCATTATAGCATAATTAATATATATATTTTTTTTATCTAATTAAATTACATCCTTTCATGTTTGCTATTTAAAAATGCAGTTAGTTACATTTAATTTGGAGTCAACATGTAAAACTGGGGATATTTATAAATAAACGGCACACTTTTATTTTATTTTATTTTATTTATAAAATTAAAAAAGGAAACAATGCATTTTTTCTCCTCCACTTAAAAATCTCAATAGGATAAAGTTCAGAATTGTGACACAACCAGATTTGTGTCTACAGGGTGTGAATTATTTTTGCAGTGCACTGCATTTTCTGAACCTGGTGTTTGTTAATGATAGCATACTGCTTTAATTTTCCTTTTTAATCTGTCATTTTTAAGACCTTCACCCTCCACATCCTGTTGTCAGACTTTTGTGTGAGTAGATCAAGTTAAAGCATCATTTTAACAGCTTGATTTATCATGTTGGGACAAAACTGCAACGTCTTGAACGTGACTCCTCACGGAAAACTCTGGACCGCATCTGACCTTACAGATATGCTAATGCTGTGGCTTCACGAGATTTAACAGTTGTCATGAAAACTTTAAATTGAGGAGCGCTGCATCTGGCTTCTGAGAAGAAATCGCCGGAACATTACAGCGCAGCTTTCTAGTTCCAGAGAGCTGTGACTCATTTCTGATAAACATCTGCATCATAAAATAAAAGCGTGGCCTTGCTTGCGTCTCCGTAATGGTACAGTGAATATCAGTTATGCGAGCAAGAACTGCTCTTTTTTGACTGAATTACAGTTTATTCAAGGAGTACATCTGTATCTGATAGAATATATTGGGCGCAGATTGTGACAACTATGTCATGATTTTTCTTATTTTAAGACAAGAAGACTGGAAAATGATTAAAATCAGTGCTGAATATCTTTCCTACTGAGTTTAATACACGTTATTGCCAATAGTTAGAATGGAACTTTGGAGGACTTTATGACATTCTTTTTTTTAATATTAATTTCCATCCATCCATCCATCCATCCATCCATCCATCCATCCATCCATCCATCCATCCATCCA
>NW_015150716.1:314862-328096 GCF_000732505.1 Cyprinodon variegatus | reverse complement strand
AGTATATACTGATAAGAGTCTTGCCATCCCTACTTCTCAGCTATGTGAAATCATGTTCTTTACTGATTCATATCATGAGAACAGTTGAGCATTGAACTGTAGACAGACTGATGAATCGAGCGCTTTGATTTTTTGACTCAGCTCTTTCTGCACCACAACAGAAATGGTTTGAACACAACAAAGTATTTGAACAGACCAAGGTGGCTTCAGATGAAGAGGACCTGGCTCACAAAGCCGCTCCACACCTGTTTACAGACCACTTCAGTACACATGAAAGGTCATGACCTGGAGATACAAACAGAAACACATGTGCCAAAAGCAAAGACCCTGAGGCTTCTGAACAAGACACATTATGTTTTCATAATTAGGCTGTGAGTCGGTCCTGCTCTGGAAAACAGGCTTGATTTTTTCTCAAGAATGAGAACGCAGCTCTTGCTCTTGGTAGACACTGACTGGAAAGCTCTTAAAGGCAACCGAGGTTGTTAGGACCCTCACACAAAATACCTTACAGCTATTCTGTGAAGACATAAGGACATCGGAGAGTGGGGAGAATATTTTCAGGCAGTGGGAGGAAATTGGAATAGCCGAAGAAGCCATGCTCATTCAAAACACGTCAATTTCACATAAAAACAATTTGACAACAGGTCTGAGTCATTTGTATGAATTAAATCCATATTTCCCTCTGTAGAAAATTAATCTCTGGCAATTCTTCTCAAGCCTAGTCTCAACTAGAAATGACTTTGAATGAAATCATCTTAGAATGTCAGTAATATTACTGATAGATTGTCTGTTTGTATTCTGATATGAATTTATATGCTACTGAGATTTTGTTTTTCCTTCTTGGTTTAACTCAGCTTTGTCAGCACTCTCTGGAATGTTCTAATGACACTAACCAATTTGGAGCTTTAATTCATTGCTGAACCACAATCACTCGCTTTTAGTGTGGCATGTATGGAAAACTGCTTCTATCACATGCCAAATAAATTGTTTTACAAGTGGAAAACCCAACAACATTTAGGCTATGGTTTGGCTACACAGGATCATAGAAGTTTTCCTTCATTGACTCTCGTCTCAAAATGTAACCTCCTTTGTTAGGGTTAGAGAAATAAACAAGAATGAAAAAATAAAAGAAAAGAACAAAAGCCGAACCAGTAAAGACATTGCTAAAGGTACAGTGACATGAATGAGGATTCCCAGACCCTTCTCTCTTGTAAAATTTAGAGACCTGGTAATACACGTAAATAGAGGATTAGTGGTCAACCTTGGAAACACATGTGCAGAGAGCAAAGAAGGCAAAGCAGCAAGAGAAGTTTGGCACGTGCAGCAGTTGTGTGGTTTTAGGCGCTGTAGGGTTCTTTGATCTGCTGTACTCAGGTGTGACAAGGCTTTGGCAGAACCTGAGCCTGTTGCAGGCCGATGCTTAGGCTGGACGGGACCATATGGTCTCAGTAGGAGCGTGAGAAAGGGCACCTGCAGTGCAGCAAAACAAGAACAGGCCCAAAAAGTGTTGAATATCCCCCTCTCTAAAAAAAAATTATTACCTCTGAAGCTTTATTATAGTGCATGATCTGGTGTGGTAGGATATGAAAATCTCTTTTTATTGTGTGAATGGAGCATCTTATCTGCACAAATGGATGGAATAAATTAAGCCAGGGGTTCCTAAACTTTTCCCCGAAACAGAAAGTGCTTAGCCGTGGACAAAGAGGTAATAGGTGCATTTCTCTCAGCTTTTTCTTGTACGGATTTTAAAGTATTGCGTAAAAAATCTTGATGGAACCAACAAAATTTCAAAACAAAAACTCTCGAATTTGCAAAAAAGTTTTTACGCTTGCTTGAAGTAGTTTTTGGCTTTTGCAAAAAAACAGTTGCTGCACAAAACAAGAGATGGAAAACTTTTTTCAAATCAGCTCTGATGTTACAAACTTTGACCTCACATGACTGATTAGCTGTTTCTGATGTTCCTATTGTACGTGTAGGGTGTGTTTGATTTCACAGGCTGCATCCTCCAAGGACCCGGTCTATTTGGACTGGGTCCTTCGAGGTCTGTGAAAATAAGGAGACCAGGAGAGTTTTAGCTATGGATTCAAACTGGTCCAGCCTTCTACGGCTTTCACTGCCCATACACTCTGTGGCCTAATTGAAACACAAAGCAGTGTAGAACTGAAGATTTCCCTTCCCTGATGCCAGAATGCTCCATTAGGTCACTGATCCTTCAATGATCAAACAGTTGACAGACAAAGCAGGCAAAGAAAGGATGCAGAACTACTCACTACTGTCCTGGGTGCAAGTAAACATTTCTGAAGAGCTTCAGCAGCAGTACCACTGTCACCAATATCATATTTATAGTCCCCACAATGGGACAATTAGCATATCTGCACTGATATTACAATCTTAGGTTAAATGTCAGACAAACCCATTTACACAGGGACAGATAAAACCTTTCAATAAACCAAACATTACCTGTCACATATCTGACACAATAATCATTTTAAAACACTATTTTTATCAATTTCAGATGGAACTATTCACATATTTGTATTATATTAAAACTAGTGTTGCACCGATGCCATTTTTTGGCCCCGATACCGATACCCGATACCTGGCTGTGCAGTATCGGCCGATACCGATACCATAATGATGTAAAATAATTGCCATCATGGCTTTGTCAAGCTGCTGCCTTTGTGAAGCAGGAAAAAATCTAATACGAAGTGAATCCATTAGAACTTTTAAAAAAAAAGTTCCACTGGATAATACAAATAAAAAGTTTTTATTGCCTACCTGGAGTGGGCGACAATAGTTGAATAAACTTATGGCTCTCAAAATGGTATCTGTGCCCTATTGGTTGGTACTTGCCGATACCGATACCACTATTTTAGGGCAGTATCGGCGCCCCGTCCGATACTGGTACTAAAACCACATTTACAATATTCACCACTGTTTGGCGCCATTTGCCTTTTTCCGCTGAGCACGGGGCAGCCGGCTTGCTTGGACTCGCAGTTATTCATTTGATACCCAAGGCTAAGGAGGATACATCGGACCCATCCTTCAAAACGGGCAAAACGAAGGCTGCATTCGTCAGCCGCATAACCAAGAATCTTCCTATCCGAACAGGTCTCGCTGCAGCACCATGATGTAATCGGCTGAAAAATCTGGCCTTCTGAGGATGCAGCCACTGAATTCGAACTCAGCATTAGACATGGCTAGAAGCAACATCACCATTACTAGCTGACATTTTAACTTTCCCTTTAATAAAATGTAGAACATTATATATTTCATCATCATAATAAAAGCATCTATGTTTTCAACATGCTTTGGTTGCATTTGTGTTTTGTCATTTTTCGGAGGCCCCTCTGAATTCCACCTGGGGCCCTCCAGAAAGCCATGCCCTCCACTTTGAAAACCAATGGATTAATATGTCAAAGCCACAACACTTTTAAAGCAAACTGAATACACTGCAGGAGACGAATGCCGCACCAGTCACTAAATTATCTGAATATAATAAACATTTATACGTTGTCTAAATGAAGTGGACATAATAATAAATAGTACACATAATAGAAGCAAAGCTATGTGCATCTTTGAGTCCTAAATATTAACGGATCATTGCTTCTCATGCAGAAACTGTCATTGTATTGACCTTTTTATCAGCTGTTAGCAGCTGAACTCCAAACGAACGTAATGGACCAGGGTATAAAAAAAATATATATGGTGCCATCATCAACTCAGCAAATTCACAGTTGGTCTGGTAGCCAGTCTTAAGGTCCTTTAATAAATCAGTCCAAGAAAGGATTTATGAAAATAAGTGAGTGAACCCAGGGGTCATAGTCAGTTTAATTTGACACTTGGCAGTAAATTCCCTAATTGTTTTCCAGGCTCCCTTTACAGTTGTACAGTAATACCACAATAACACCAGCTTGCATATCTGAATACATAAAAGGAAATAAAATGTTATTTTTATGTGCTGTCTGCTGGACACACCTAAGTTTATTAAAATTTTGCATTTGATTTTATTCCATAAAACATGTCTGCAAAATAGGAAATTAGCCTTTTGCCCTTGTGTTTAATGAGTCCAAGTCAGTGGTTACTGCTATTTTATCATGATCCGTCGTGCTGAGTTTTAATGTTCGGCTCTATTATTTCTTATGGGCTAATTAAGACGTTTGACATTAAAGAAATTCCTCCCCACAAGCTTTGGAGCTTGTCCTGAGACTTGTTCTGATTCTTCCACTGTCTGGGCTGAGTTGAGGCCTGAGGTTTTCTCCTCCTGCAGCTGTAATTTCTCAAGCAGATGCGAGCCTGTGACCGTGGCAACCTTTGTGACCCCGTCAGAGTCCATCCAACAGAACAACCTGCGAATTGAGACAGAGCTCTTTTGGAGTGTTCTCTGCAACAAGGTGCTCTGAGTCTGCTTCAGCTTTCCCTGCTGGGTGACTGCAGTTTGATAAGGCTGTCATTTGCAGGGAGACTTTACAAAGGTCACTGTCTGTGTATTTTTCATTAACAAACCAGCGCAGCTCACTCCCCAGCGTGATAATGAGAACTATCGCTTCGGTGGATCTGGAGAAACATTTTTAGTGTCAGCAAATGTCGCAGCTTGATGACATATAAATGTGATTTATCAGTGTGTTTATGTTGCCAGTTTAGTAGGACATTTTTATGCCGAGCTAGAGCAGTGATGCTGTGTCACTCCATAATGACAATGTCACTTGCAATAACAGGAAGATTTGGTATTTTGTGGCATCATCTCATAAAGCAGCGCAGCACAGTTTGTGAACTGTAACAACTTTTATGGTTACCTATTACTGCGTTTAGAAGAACCTCTCTTTATCAGCACACAACACCAAGTTATAACAAAGAACCGGGAAACCGATGGACTTCAATGAGAGCAGAACTTCTTTCTAGATTACGACGTGTTATATGCATTCCTGATTTAGCTTTTTTTCTGGCAATTCACTGAATTATACTTTCATGAGTTCAGAAAATCTTCTTTTTTGTGCTTATATGTATGAATGGATGTCTGTCAAGGTAATTCTATCAGCCTGAGACTAAGAATCATCTTCAGGTAGTCAATGATCAAGTATCCTCCCCAAGTTATGTTTTTTCCTGCGATATTTGAAACATTCATGTTTTAAACCAGAATCAATATGTTCCTCCTGTATGAACTCACTTATTATTATTTATGTCAAAACTTTGTGATCATACAGATCTACTGAGAAAGATGAACCAGTATGTACAAGCTGCAGTTCAAACATGAGAAATGTTATCTTCACAGGAAAGAAATAGATGTAGGAACAGAGACAGAATGCATGATGAAGGGGCGACATGACAACCCATAAAACCCACGAACCACCAGGAATCCTCAGAGGTGCCAGATTCTTCCTCTTGGCTCTGCTCTGCAGTTCTATCCTTTGTTCCAGGTATTTTTTAAGAGCTTATCTTAAAAAGCATTTTTTTCTGTCCCTTAAAGTACCTACCTTAAGTTTACTTTGAGGGGAAATTAAACATTCAACCACATTAACTTAATTCACAAGATTATTTCTTACTATTATCAATAACTATATTACAAATGTGAAAAATATTAACATAAAAGAAAAAAAATTGTGCTTTGTTTTATAATCTTTTGGTAAGGGTGCCACTATTTTGCAGTATCTCAAACAGTGATGTCACGGAGTTGGTCAGCTGTTGCAATTTTATATATTGGATATACCGGCGATAGATCGTAACAATAAAACATTTAAAACATTATGTATGATTGAGGATGAAGCTGAAAGGACAATGAAGCGTTTAAATCATGTTTCTTATCCTTTTGAACTCATTCAATGTGGCTTCAGCTGTAATAAGGAGAGAAGAGGCCGTTTTGGAGACATGGTTCTACACCACAGAGCATCTGCTATGGAAAATATGTAAAGCAGTAGACTTTTGGGTCTGGCAATATAGCGGTCCATTTGTAATATAATTATTGATAATAGTAAGACACAATCTTGTGTCTTGTGTCTTAAGACACAATCTTGTGTCTTAAGTTGATTTGCTTGCACTTTAAGCCTTCAAAGTACATTTCTGAACAGAGCATAAAAGTCATAATTACCTGAACCATTGGCTCCATCTAACTAAACATACAGTAGCTCATCTTTTAGTGTGGCCTTACCAAAGAAATCCAGCAGAGATTGGCAAACCTAAGGTACTAAAAGCCTTTTGTTTGGCCTGTTTTAGATTATTAATATTAATTATTAAACCTGCACATTAATCATTACAATCAAATAACATTGAAGGAAAATTATTAATAAAGTTTGATCATTTTCAGAACTTTCCCTCATTAAATTGCCATGGTTTAAAGTCAGAGAAAGAGCTATATAATGCAACATTTATTGAATGGTATGGAAACACTGGCAATGCAACAATATGTAAAATTTGTCATGGTCTTGTTTCTGTTGTGCTTTACTTTGCTCCATGTTTCCTAGTTTTATTAGTTTAATTCCTAATTTGTATTTGTTTCTAGATTTATGTTAGTTCTCATGTTTTTCTGCTGTTCTCTGTTGCCCTCTTGTGTGTGTGTGTGTTCCTTTCCCCTTGGCTCCCTCGTTGTCTCCTCTCACACCTGCTCCTCATCTGCTCGTTAGCCCTCCCTTTGTCTCAGCTATATATTCTCTCCCTCTGCTGTCACTCCTTGTTGGTTCCTTGTCATTGCTGTCTTCCTATGCTGTTTTCTACCTCCCTCGTCTCTCCCTGGCTCCTCGTGTTTGGTTTCCCCAGATTCTGGTTTGATATTAATTGGATTTTTGGATTCCTGCCTTTGTTTTCTGTTTTATCATCATTAAAATTACAAGACATAAACTCAGCCTCTCTGCCACTGCATTTGGGTCCTCCAAACCACTACCAAACCCTGACAAAATTAACTTTTATTAAAGCAGAAGAGCCAAAATAATGATGTTCATGGCGTTTTCATTCTGTCGTTGCCTTAAACAACCTGTTAAAATCGACGCATCAAAAATTAGGATATAGAAAAATTTGTCAAAAACCACTGGACATACTAATGAACCCCAGAGTCAAAAAGAAAACAAGTTTCATATGCTTCCCTAAAATTGTTTTTTTTTAAATACTGTAAAGTAATGAAAAGTGGGCTGTAAAGGAATGTTACCACTTTTAAAACATTCTTGAATCTTCCACACAGGGAATGCAATTACCATCCACTGTTTGTAAATTAAACCAAATCTTTTAATTTGTTCATATTCCTGAGTCTTGTCAACAGATTTCACAGGCATGTTACATTAAATGAGCTGTGTCAAATAAAATCCTCTTCAAATAGGGAGCGAACTTCTTCAAAAACTTGTCAATGAGATGGAAAAGGGAGAGGAACCATATGAGCCCAGTCAGGCCCACATCGCTGCGGCAGGTTTGGTTTGAAAATGATCAAAGTGTTTGTTGTACTGGAAGGCGGCCATGATGCAGTCCAGCCATTGGCAAGTCACACTCCAGAGGGGTTGGTAACGCTGCTTATTTTATTTTCAGATCACTTTCACAACAGCTTTTTCTTCAATTGTGCATTTTTTACTGCTGGTGTAATCCTGCGGTTGTATCTAACAGGGATAAGCTGCCACTGTATCAGAACCAGACCTGTCAGAAAATTATCCCTTCCTCACTAATAAGCTGTGCTGTTTTTAGAAAAGGAAAGTAGAAAATAAGGAAAAACAAAGGCAGACAGAGACTTAAAAAAAAAGAAAAGAGATTTTCACTCGCTAACGTCAGGTTTGATTGATTTGCCAGCCGTGTGGATATGGATCATTTCATTTTGAATAAATATGTGCACACAAACTGTTTTCTTTAGCCAGACATTAGAATAAAAGACACACATTTTGGGGTTTTTTGGTCTTGTAAACCAGGATATTTGTATATTGTCCAGTAATGACAGTGTCAGGCTGAATGGGTCTCAAAGGGCCTTCTGGGCTTGCGTTTTGAAGGCCACAAGCTGACAGATACATGCAGAGGAACAAGGCAGAGACCTGGCCTCATCATGCCTTTCTGCAACCGCCACCCCTCCCACTCATAGCCAAGACTTCCGCACTGACCGGGGTAACATAACCTCAAGTGGATGACATATTCTGATGGCAGACACTCAGAGAAAAAACAATATTTTCGTACAAGGGTGTAACTTCTATTTTTTACGAGCAGCAACTCTGCTGGGACCCTCAGTCCATCAATCTCTGAATCTTTTGCAGTGACTCTAAATTGATAAAGCATGGTGAAATGCAAAACCATGTGTGAGCTCTTTGAATTTAAGAGTTATGTTTTTCTCTTTAATAGTCGTTTTAGTCATGCTACTAATTCTGTAGAACAAATACACATGCATTACAAGGGCACAAAAAGCTATTCTAATAAAATAAAGTTAATGTGAATCTATGGATATCTGTTTTAAGCTTTTTGGCTTTGTAGAAGCTAAACATGGAACCAGCCTCAACTCTCCAGTTTCTTTAAATTTAGTTTTTAAAACTGTCACAATTTGGCATCACATACTCGAGTAGTTTAAATGCCAGAATGGAAGAAGAGAAACAACCCTGAGCAAAATGAACATATTTACATAAGAAATATACCCAATTTGAGCTGGTGATTTAAGTCGTTGCTTTTTCTTCCATCACTGCACTCATCTGTTTTTTTTCAATGTACTGAAAACGCACATAAAGAATGTGTACATGTGTTTCTACCTGTGTTGCATATCTGTACTAAAGGTAGTATATTGTAAAAAAAAAAAACCTATTTCTCTAGGATTTTAAGGAGAGCACCTTCTCTCAGCTTTAAATTATGTTTTTTTGTTATTATTAACATTATTATTACAGTAGTAGTAGTATTTAGGTCAATACCTCAACCAGCTTCCTTGGCTTTTGTTAGAAGGAAACCTCTGTGTTTACACCTTGAAGCTTTCTCTTCAAGAGAAGAGATCACTTGTCAAAAACTCTTTAAATAACACCTCATAATGTAAATGTATTAAATAACCATTAGACATGACAACATATTTTGACAGATCAGACCAAAAGTACAGCGTAGTGTTACAGAAGGCAACACTTACCAACCGGACTTGCTTCTCCCTGAAGTCAGACCCAAATCACAGTACTGTATGCCGCATCATCATATACATGTTTGTAAATGTGGAGACATCTTCCAGCCATATCAAATAATACTGTCTTCTTAGATCAAGGCCATTCTGAATGGCCTGTGAGATATCATCCACTCTGTCTGTTTACTTTATATCATTTCCAGATCTCTATTGTGTACATAATCTACTTAATAACTGTATATTAGTGTTTTATAGCTTCACAGATCAACAAGAAAAAGAATCCTAACACCTTGCTATGAAACGGAATCCCCACAGTATGATGCTGCCATCCTGTTCCCCACCATCTCTCCTCATGGAGATAGTGCGAGTTGCTTTTTTCTTCTTGATTGTTTGTTTTTGTTTATAAAGAAAGGGATATTTTGAGTTGAAAACTGATTTGGACCTTTTTCTTTAAATAAAGAAATTGTCTGATAATGTCAGATAATGATTGTTATAAAAAAAATAATAGTTAGTAATGTTATTTAGTTATAATAGTAACTATAGTTGTGAATGTTATATAAAGTATATTTTATGCAAAAATATCGCAGTGACATAAACAAAAATAAAAAAAAAGAGTAACAATTAAGGTAATGAAATACAAGTTGAAAAATTAAATAAAAGCTGACAGATTGCAGCCCAACTTCTCACAACACACGCCTGACCCAAAATATCCAAAACTCAGGAAGGGTTCGTAAAAGCTGTGCTTCTTATGTTCATGGATGTTTTTTCTTGTTGATACAGTAAACATCCCACAATATTTCAGTTAAGTCATGTCGTTTCTAGTCCTGTTTGAATTGCATAAAGATTTTTTCATTCTACCAATAAGAGAATCAAAATATATTCCCACGACCTTACACTCTCTCCATCATCATTGTACTAACGCTTCTATTCTTACCATAACGACAGCAGATATTTTTGCACGTTTGCACCAGACTTAAAGGCGTGTTAAATATAGATGCAAAAAAATTACCTGATATGATTTTCAGGTTTTATAAACCGCTTTGTGTTTGGTATTTCATTTTGTATATCCTCTCCCATAAAATAGCCAGTTTAAGCCAGCAGCATATGTTCTTTAACCCTATAATGCCAAATGTATCATATTTGATACATACAGTTTCTGAAATGTTTTGCGTCTGACACCTTTTGCATAATTTAATGGTAAAAACTTTGCTCAAAATCCTATTGCACACAATCAGATATACGTGATAACAGAGGGCAGAAGACTACACAAAAAATAATCTTGACTCATCGCATAGTAATAAATTATTAATATCAAAAATGTATTTCTGTTTTTTCTTTTTACATATTTTGTTAAAAGGCCAACTAAGGACTTCAAACCAAAAAGAAGTAATTTTCTGTTTTGTTTTATTCTTGGATCGGGCTTTAAAGGGTTAATGATGGCAGACAAGCTAAAACGTTTTTGCCTCCTTTTCATCTTATCTAAAACATCAAAATTGATTTGCACCTAGTTTGTATGTCAATTTTGCACTCAGTTAGCAAAATTCTTTATAAACACACATCTTTTGAATATATACTTATATCTTTGACTTTGGTGCTGCTGTTCTACCTGTATAATATCCTAAATCCAACAGAACATGGATACCAGGAGCAAGAAATGATAAAACTGCTACTTTTGTGAGTGGAATGATTCCTCTGCTGTAAAAGCTTTCTCTGCATTCAGTATAGCTCAGTGATTGAATTTAAATATTTCATCATTTCCCACTTTGAACATCTAGCTTTGTTTCTGTGGAATAAATGAATACATTTAGTATCTGGTAGAACAAGAGCTGTCAAAGTTTCCTCTGAGACTTTGAGACGACACTCCAACCCACCTTGGCCCAGTGTGGATGATCCCTGTGTCAAAATGCCTGACACATCTTCAGAAGTTCTTTGCAAGTACAACTTCTACATAACAGCGAGATTTCAAATAGTTACACCACAAGCTGTGATCGTAGACACAACTGCCTGTGTAAATGATGAATCTTTACAAAGAGGCCCCTCACATCCCAGGAGATGTCCTCGTGTTCGAGGAGAGTGAGGTAACACAGAGGACAAACCAAATCAGTGTCTGTATCTATCTCTCTATTCTAAATTTATAGTCGTTCTGTTCCATTAGAAAGTTTAAAGACCCATCGAAGGATGGATAAATATCTTTGATCACCTGAAGATAATGCAGAGATAATTATCTATTCAAATGTACCACTGTTTCCTTATGAACATTATAGTCGGTATCAAAGAGCGTGTTTTCTTCAAAAAAACTATTAAAAGTGCTTTAGTCTACATTCTGTCAGAGTAACATCTATATTTGCTTTTATATCTCAGTGGTCACCAGTAATTTGTGAAATATGAATGCAGAAGTAGACAATAAAAACGCAACATTTTAATGCATTCACTTTGCCTTCTATGTTGTACTCTCCCTCTTTTCTTTTAAACTTTGTCTCTCTCCAGAAATCCAGATGTTAACCACAGGTGGGTTCATATAAACAGAAGCAAACATTTCAAGTAGACAACTTGCCATTTACCTGTTTAATCATACTTGGGGTAATATGACATTTTGATCATTTCAGGTTCTTTGGGGGCATTACATTTTATAACGGATGATAATAAAATTGCAAAGATCTTAAAGATAGATGGATTGATAAATCATTCACATCTTTTGGACTTTGTTTCACATTTTTCTGCATTAGACTGGAGGTTATAGAGCTTTTTTTTCCCCCTTAAGCTTCCTATTAACCAACCACCTTTACACAATGAGAGGCTGAAAGTTTTGCAGTTTTGGGTCAGTCATTTTAAGAACCCACATTTGTTATAGGTGAAGAATATACTTTCTTTTTTGTTTTCCAGCTAGAAGGATAACTCTTTCCTAATTCTGCAGCTTCTAACAGGTTTTTATCTATATTCTTCATGAGTTTTGCTCAGTGGGCTGCCACTGTGCGGTGCCTGGGGCGCAATCGGGGGTTAAGGATCTTGCTGATGCCACCGTTACAATGTGGAAAGCAGAGATAGACCGCTTGTGGAACTTATGATATCATTGTGCATTTTTTATCATGTAACGGAGGAAGAGAAAGCCATATGGGCCCAAATAAATCATCAGCACATATCGGGGATCATTTAGATCAAAGTATTCAGTATTGGAACTGGCCTGTAATAACTTGTATAGGTTTTTTAAAAAATGTGAAAAGTGCATGCATTATTTTTAATGGTTTTCTTTATAAAAAAAAATGTTTTTACTCTCTTTGGCCTTTATAAAACAATTGCAATGAGAATAATTTACCCACAAGCTGGCATCAGCCATCTTCTATGGAGCTGTCTGTTGGAGCAGTGGCTCATCTGTAGCTGGATAAGCTGATCAGGAAGGCCAGCTCTGTGATTGGATGCCCTCTAGAATCAGTGCAGGCTTCAGTGACAGACTGCTGCATCCTAAATGCACCAGGGAGCGTCATCACAGATCCTTCCTCCCACCAAATGTAAGACTCCACCACTGTTCCCAACAACCTCAATAAGTTGTTACATTTATGCTGATTTTGCACAGTTTCTATCTTAGTCAGTTGAATACCATGCTGTTGTCATTTTGCACATCTCTGATGCTGTTGCTATTTTCAAATATCCATTACTTTAAAAATGTCCATAGCTGTATATTGGTTATTTATTCTCCAGATCAGGCTCGGACTGGGAACCATTTTCTGCCCTGGCATTTTTCCATCTACACCGGCCCACTTATGTTGTATTACTTCTCGAGCCCCTTTGAGTTATTTACTGTCACAGGTAGGTGCTTTGGCCAGAGAGTAAGTGTTGGGGCCGGTATGATTTAAGGAGGGCCGGCCCTCGCACGCTGAAATTAGGACCGGCCCACCGAGCAAATGTATCACAGATTACCAGTCCGAGCTTGCTGAGATGCACAGTTTTTATATTGTTTAAACACTTTACAGTACAGTATTGTATATGTTTTGTTTTTTTTTGTTTGTTTTTTTACTCTTTGACATTTGTGTGAACATAAACAACAGATTTCCTCCATTGTGTGACAATAAAGGGATATTCTATTCTATTCTATTCAACAATTTACAACTCAGGTGTCTTCTTTTCTGTAGTTGTAATGCTATATTTTATGTAGGTTTTGGAAAGAAAAGGAGGCATTTTTCTACTTCTCAC